>NW_028292569.1:16101981-16351981 GCF_029948245.1 Actinia tenebrosa
TGAGACAAGGGTCATGATATAATTTCCGTTACTCTTGACAAGCTATTGGTAGGGTGTCATGCTTGATATTTGGCTTGACAACTGTTTCATCATACCCTAGCAACAGCCGAATAAACCACAGCTGCGCCCAACGCTGGCCAACGGGACTCCAACAATTATCCCGGTCGCATTAAGCAAGTACACGCCGAGCCCTTTAACCACAACAGATGGACCCGTGAAGTTATCGAAAATCTTCTGTACCGACTCGGCTCTGACTGTAACTTTTTTCTGAACTTTATCATAGTGTTATTCTGCCCTTTCCAAGTAGCACAGGATTAAGTTTTCTTTTAGTCCGACGAAAGTTTTCTTTTTTTGTCAGCCGTTTACTTCGTAGTGTCCTTAGGACGTTCAGATAAAGTGAATGGCGCTGATGGTATACGCCCTTATAATAAGTACGACGCTTTTGGGAATGATATTGAGAGCACCACATCGACGACACCGGGATTACTGGAATTGGAGTCGGCATTTAGTAAATGTTTCCACAATGCGAAGAAAACCCCAGTAAGATAAAGATAAGAACATCGAAATGCCAACTCCAAAATGGTATTTACGATAACGGAACGGCTCTAGGATGTACAGCAACGAGGATTTGAAGCCTACGCTGGTTAATCGAATAGACGATCAACTGAAGCATTCGCCAATGCATAAGCCAACGCCAGCGCCAACGCATGTTGAACCCAGTTGGTCGAAGGAATTATTGCTGGGTACCAGTACTTATCCGATACCCGCAGTTTCATTTGATAAACACCCAAGCTTGGACCTAACGCTGAACATGCGGATTTCTAACAAGCATTCCTTTCCGTTAAAGGTGCGGGATATCTTCGAAGACTTACCCATTATTCATACCACCGCTAAGGAATCTCATGAATGGTTAAGTGGTCCTAACATGCGTTATTGGCCGCAGCAACTAAACTTTGCAGTTTGGTGTGCCACTAGCGGCTGTGGTGTAAGCGCAAGCTTGATGAAGAATTCAATATTTATGTTTCATTTTCACTTCACACGGGTTAGGAAGAATACTGCATGAAATGGGGTGTTTATTGCGCTGCCGGGAGATGCCACGTTTTATCCAAGGGATAATAAATACAGCGTGCCGGCTTATGATAGACTTTGTAAGGAGTTGCGGTGTTGTAGGGAAGGATTTCCGATGCACTGCCGGCGCTAACAATGGTCTGGGGCATATTTGGGCTTATTGGGGGATTGATGGACACGAGCTAAGTGATAAGGAAGTTCATGCGTTGAATCTACGATGGACACTGGGTATCACAAAGAAACTCACGACAGTAGCACCTTCTTTGAACCAAACGCTAAGACCACTAAGGAAGTTAGAGACGGACCTTTGTTCAAAGACGAGGGGCGGTAAGTATGCCAGGGGCTAATCCACTGATTATCAAAATTACCAACGACGAGCAAACAAAGCAATATCTTAATTTCATACCCACAGAAGGTAAAGGACTAACCAAAGCCGGCCTTGCCCGTTTAAAAAACCGCAGCATAGAAGCTTACGTGTATTCCATCCTTGGAGCTCAGGTAACACCCGATCCAGCATAATCGGAAATACGGGCGCCGCAGAAGAAACGCGAGCCGAAGCCTTGATCTTATTTGAAAGTTCAATCTTGGAGGGCGACATTAGCAAGGGCGTACAAGCGTTACCAACTAGCCATACAAAATTCTAAGGCGAGGTTGGACTATGCAGTAGCCCCCGGGTTTGTTGGTTAATGCCTAGTAATTTATCTATAAATGCTGGTTCTGTAGTAGGATACAACAATAAACTTCAACGAGCTACTAAGGATATGAAGTTTGGGGGTGAACGACGTGGAACTCTGACACTCTTAGGAACATTCCCCACTTCGTAGAGAAGCCAAAAAAGTCACACGAAACGAGCTACCCACAGTTAAGAACCATCAAAGAAGGTCCTACCTGCGATACCTGAGGAATATGACCATAACCTACTAAGGCCGGTCTAGCAGCTGCAAGCATTGGTCTGAGTTATTATATATGGCGATGAACAACCCCTACATGGCTGGAGTAGATTGTGTTTATACGACTTACACAGGTGAGAAAAAATACACACAGGCATCTTGGGTTGATGTTACGGGGATGTCTGTGAATTTGAACTACTCAGGAAAGAAGTTATCCTTTGTAGCATTTGCATTGGCGCGAGCAGTCATGCTAACGTAGGATTTCGTTTCTGCGACGACAACGGAATACTGCAGCCCATGCGTACGAAAACGAATAACAGGGAGCCTACAACATTTTTCCGTAGAGCCGCCAACGAGTAGCAACGAAAATCTTACGACTTGGACTTTCACATGGTTGCTAACTGCCATGGAAAGGTAAAGCTGCAAATGCGTGTAGATGACACCCGGGATCGTTTTGCGTGAATAGCATAGAAGATCAAAGAGATGCGACTTATAATCACGCAACCATTAGCACCCTTACGGTGTTGAGGTCGTTTAAATATATGAATCCACATGTAAAGGAGGATTCGTTTTTCTTTTCTTCTTGAGGAAACCTTGTCCTATGGTGATGTATGTATGATACCGGTATACAGGTAAAGGTTGGAGGCCTTGGTATGATCATATGCACCATTAACATTAGTGCGCTTAATGACTGCAATGCTTGGGGTTAGAATCGTCGATGAGAATGACCATCCATTGCTACCCTACAGAGAAAGAGATGATAATAGACATTCGACGCATTTTACGTTTGAATCTTCCGCAGACGTCAGTCGAGAACAAGTCGCTGGTGACTTTTCACATGATAGCCAACTGTCAACACGCGAGGGCTACATATTCGCCCAAGCGATCGTATCTCTGATCGCCAACTCGGTGCGGTTGAATGAATACTAGTTATGGGAGTGATGTTAGTCCACAGGATGCTATTTGGAATCATAAGTCTATTTCTACTATGACTGCCATATACCCTTGATACCAAATTATCAAGGCGGCGCGAATACTATCTTACTTATCCCCCAGTCGAGGACGCCTCGGGCGCCCGACGACGATAAGCCACCAGTAATACACAAGGATAAGATTAACCCTCATCTTCTTCAAGAGTACCACGCCAATAGCGACGACCAAGATCCAAATGTTATTCCCCACGAACTTCAACAGTTCTCCGCCGGCCCTAAGTGCCAAGGAAACGACCGAACCCAGCAGCCCAGGCAAACCGGCTGCCATCTTTTTTCCTAAGGTCGTTAGTCCATTACCTAATTTTTTTACGCCTGCGCCTGTAGCCTTAAGCGCAGAAAAGATCACACCTACTACGCTTGAAATAGCGACCCGCGAATGCCAGTGGAATACCATACTTCAAAAGGGCTCTTTTTACCTTTTCCTTGGTGGTAAGCCCCAATTCTCTTTCCAGGTTTTCCTTTTGCGCATGTAATTCTGCAAGGCGCTCCTGAAGAGTCTCTACTTCCTTTTGAGCAGCTTCCCTTTCCTCTTCGGGGCGAGTTTGATCTGCAACTATTTCCTGCTGCCGCTCTATTTGTCCCTCCAGGTCTTCGATAGCCTGATCTCTTTGCCGGATTTGCTCTTCTTTAGCATTGATTTCAGCAACCAACTGCCGCCGTTCCTCTAAAGAGTTAGCTATGGTGGTACGTAAGTTCTTAGCTTCTTCCTTGTTTATGTCTAGGTCTTGCAAGGCAAGTTCGAAGGCCTTTTGGGCTTGGTCCCTATCACGTAGGGCTTTGTTTCTTTGTTCTCTCATTTCTATTATTCTTTGGTTCTTGTCGTCAACTTCTCTCTTTTGAGCATCAAGGAGTAGTCGGTTTTGTCGCATATAATCTGCTTCCCTTTCCTCCATCGTTTCTTGTAGTCCCTCAACGCGCTTTTCTAGCGCGACCTTTTCATTCAGGGTTTCCAACCTTTCTAACATGCTTCTAGTGGCACGCTGGAAGCCTTTTAATCTTGAGACGTCACCCCTAACTTCACCATCTTTATCAAAAAGGGGTTGTGGTTTCGTCCAGCGGTCTTTGTCAGGATATCTCAGGTCCTGGACGCTTATGAGGACTTTGTTTCCGCGTTCTGTGAGCCTTACGTCGTCAGCATCGAAACGGGAATAACGCTCATTTAGCTCTTGCATTGCCCACTCTACAGTTTCCCGCGCGGTTGCTTCACCCATGTTTTGAAGCTCCAAGTACTCAGGGATGGGTTTGCCGTGGTGTCTTGATTGCCACATGCGATTTAAGGTGGCCTTGACGCTTTTCCATCTACTACCATATTTATCGTGTAAGGCTGCGTCGTAGATTAAGGGGTCGGTTTCCGGGCCTTTAGTCCATGCGTCGTATTCTTCGTCGTTAATATCGACTTGACCTTCTTCGGTAAGGGGATCGAAATCCGTTCCTTCTACTTCCATTATATATGATAAGCTCAAAGTTAAACCCCAATATATTACCTAAGCAGGTTGGCGGACTGAAAGCAGAACGCACCTTTCACCGGGTTACATTCACGCCTTCTAGCGCAAAGCCTGGAGAAAACGCTGTACGTAGGCGTACCCCGCCTAACAGATAACCTAGTGTTGGTTCCTGGCACCCTGGCGTTAAGGTTTGATTTGACGGTGCAACCTACCACCGCAGATGAAAGGATTATCGTTAACAACCTTGGTCGCAACATCGTTTCAAAGATGCGAGTAAAGTTTGCCGGGGAATCCCTCTTAGACTTAAACAACTATGACTTATACACCACTTACAAAGATCTGTGGTTGACTGCATTCGAAAGGGCACAAAAGATAGAGCAGGGTATTGGTAGCACAATCTTACGTAAGGTTAGGACTCCTACCAAGACACAACCTACTGACGGCAGCGGAGAAACCGCAGTGGCAGATGCAAAGGCCATTAAGACAGCCTATGGTACTAAATACGTAATACCATTGGACTTTGAGGCTATTACCAGCCACGGAGTTTATTATCCTAGACAGTTGAGTGAGTTGCAGTTTGAAGTGACCTTAGCCAACATAACTAACATCATTGGCGGGTTAAGCACTGCGTTGTCGGGAAGTATTCATCCATATGCCATTACCAACCTGGAATTGCAGTATGAAACCATACATTCCGAAGATTTAGCACGTAGCGCTGGCATGGAATACAGCTCCGGAAAGGCTTTCTTGTACGACCACGCGGTAATGTACAAAACCTTTAGTTTCCTGGATAAGACAGACGCGGTAATTACTCAGAGCATTAATTTACCGCGTCGTAGTCTTACGGGGCTGATGTTGGTATTTATCAAACCTTATGAAGCCGGTAAGCGCGACTCTGAAGCCTTTCATAACCCCAACATCACCAACGTCGGGATTAGCATCAATGGAGTTCCAAATAAGGTGTATTCGCAGGGAATGAAGCCCTCAGACATCTACAGGGAAATAAAAAGAAAGTTTGGGGATCAAGTTGCACCCGGCGAGTTCTTTACCGATAAGTATGCACTGTGGATTGACATGCGAACCACCGACGACGAGGATTTACATGGTCAGGGATTGCGTCTGGTAAATACCCAGGACGGTATTACCCTGGAAATCAAGCGTGATGTAAACTCTGGTGCAGGCGACTCAGACAAGATCAACGCATACATCTTCGTGGTGTCTGACGCGCAACTGAGCGTAGAAATGAATCAGCTAAAGAGCGTTGCATATTAATGCGCTGCGCTCCCTCATCCAAGAAAGGATAAAAATATCCCTTACGTATATAATGCTTCGCGTATTCGAAAACAACAACACCAAACTGCAATGCATAGTGCAAGGCGATAAACTTTATTTCAAAGCAAAGTCCGTGGCTGATGCCTTGGGTTACGTAAATTCCAGAAAAGCGGTGTCTGATCACGTCTCAGAGGAAAACAAGGTAACTTTGGGATCTATAAAGGGTGTAAATCTGACTGACACCCTTAATGCGCAACCACATTCCGTTTACATCACTGAAATGGGTCTTTATGAGTTAATATTCGGATCTGAAAAGTCCGTAGCTAAGGAGTTCAGAAAATGGGTGTTAGGTGACGTTCTCCCTACCCTCAGGAAAACAGGTAAGTATGAAATAGAGCGGCGCTTTGACAGTCCTAACAAGTTGGTATTCAAAATAGAAAATGAATTTGACCTGCATAAGAAGGTCGTAAACTACATACGTCGATTTCACCCTATCCTACTGCTGGCACCAGGTCTTGGAGAACTACAGGACTCAGCTAGAAAAAGAATAGTATGTTGGCAGAAAGGTTACCAGGCAGGTCAGCCTGACATCTTAGTTCTCAATGCACATAAAAAGCATAATGGGTTATGCCTGGAGTTGAAGACACCTAAGGGTAACGGCGTATTATCCTCAAAACAAAAGGCATTACTCGCACAATACGAAGCAAATGGTTACCTAACTATGGTGTGCAATGATTACGACCTTATATGCAGGGAGATCGACTATTACGCGGAAGGCATTCGTGTACCTTGCCCTTGGTGTGTTAAGGCTTTTAAGACGCAGGAGGCGTTAAGGACTCACCAAAGAATATTTCATAGATATAATGATAGTTGAACAGACACACTGGCGTGAATTAGTTCAAGGTCGTACATACAAAATAAAAAATTACGTCGTTTTCGAAGACATCAGCCGTTTAAGACTGGTCTTGGAATGCGACGGTAAAGAGTGCACGCTATGGGCACCGGACTGCGTGAGGTACGTCCTTCAAGGTGAGGAATTCACACACATACGCAGCTATGGTAAGGTCAGCGGTCGATGGAAGTTCGACGTAGAAAGGAAGGTGGATGCTAATCCTCTTTGCGATTAGAAGTCATCCTCATGAGCGGCTAAGTATTGGTCTGCTACGGCGGACCTCATTTTTTCTGTTATGTTGTAAGCGGATACGGTAATTAAGACACCACCTATGAAAGCTGCTGCTGCAAACATATATTAATGTAATTTCTGCTTATCCCTTAAGTTCTGTTTAATGTAGCGGCGAAACGACACCATGTAGTCTTCGAATGTGCCTACGGGCTCCACTTTGGGGTACAGACACTCCCAAATGTGTTGACCGCTACGTTGACAACCACAACGATCGCAAAGAGCCTCCCAGTACTCCTGGTTCTCCCAAGGAGTGCCTTCGTATTGGTCGAAGATCATGAAGAGCTCGTCCACCTCTTTTTTATGTCTCGTTAGGCGCCTTGCAGTTTCCTCGGGGCAACAGCGCGATGCTACGTCACCGTGTTCCTCACAGGTAATTTCAACCAAGCGATAGGGGCGACAACGATGTACATGCCAATCGTCTTTAATGTCGCTGTCGCAGCGTGGGCAAATTCCCTTAAGACAAACACGGTGGCGGACATGGTAGTCCAAAGACTGGACACTGCTTAGGTGCTTATTACAGTTACCGCAAAGAGTGTTATCGTCTCGGGTGCGTTTGCAGACGGCATTGTCGATGTGGTACTTCAACGCCTGTGGACTGCTAAAGACCCGGCTACAAATGTCGCAAATAGTGGTAGCTTTAGGGCGCCTGCAGACGTTCCTTTCGACATGGTATTGGAGTCTTTGTCGGCTACTAAAAGATCGATTGCATTCGTTACAGTTCATTATAACAAGGGGAAATAAATGCTTAATAGGCGGTCCTTAGTAATTCATGACCTTGCAAAAGAGTTTCAAACCAGATCTTAATCTTAATTATGTTTCTTTGTTGATGTTAGTCATCAACAATAATTTCTAAAGAAAATTAAGGTAGTCCTTAGAAGCACCATGCAAACGATAAATATTAAAGAAAACTAAGACCATCTTACAGATTCTCTTTCTGGGCGTCAGCTAAAGTTTGCTGTGCTTTAGGATTTGTGGGACACCAATGCCTGACAAAGGATCCTTCAGGGAATACCTTATTACAATGAAGGCAGGTGTATTTTTTACACGGTTTGGATATCGGCGTTTTGGGAGGGATTATGCAGTCGGCAGGTAGTTCACATGTAATACAATCCATATATTGAAGGTCTTACAGCCAATCTAAGTGATGGTTTAACTCGCTTTGGGTTTCGAATGCTTGTCCACACTCCATGCAAATGTAATCCATATACTTACATAGGATATCGCATAAAGTCCTTAACGGACTCCTTAGCCCACGTCGCTATCGTTATCAGCGCACCAAACCGTTCTGCACGCTTCAGACTGCACATTTCATCGTACAATTCCTGCACGCGCTCTTTTAACCGGTCTATCTCCTCCCTTTGCATTTCTATGATGTCTTTTTTATCCTTTGCGTCGGCGGTAATCCTTCTTACTGCTTCCACTGGCTCCATATATATGAACCCAGATCACATACCTTGTAATACTCTGATAGTAGGACCCACCGGCTGTGGAAAGACCCAATTCGTCGTGGAGCAGCTATTAGGACCTTTTAGATACCGCTTTGACTACATAGTGCTGCTTTGTCCCACCTACGTGAATAACCGCACCTGGGAAGGTATAGGAGCGAAAGATGACGACTTCTTCGTAGATATTTTAGATCCTAATGAGTTATCCAGCCATTTGAAGTTCTGGCACAAGCAATTCCCTAAAGATACACAAACCTTGCTCATACTGGATGACATCGCCTGCGGGGACGACGTAAAAAGACGCACCTCCGAATTAGTGAAGCTTGCCTTCAGCGGTAGACACGACAATATTAGCGTTTGGTTGCTCTCGCAGCAGCTTACCAGTGTCTCTAAGCCCTTTAGGGAAAACATAGGCTCCCTGGTCGTATTTTATACTCCGAGCAAGTCTGACCTGGAAACCATCTTAAGCGACTACGGCGGTGAAATAAGCAAGGAACAGTTACATGGATACATGCGACAATTAAAGACGCATCAACATTCCAAGATGATCTTCTCTTTGAGGTTTCCGTATTCAATAAAGAGCTTTAACTCCTAATGTATATGGAGATTGAGCAGCTCTTAGATGAAGTCCCCACACAGTTAGACGAAAGTAACCTCAAGGAACAACTCAACATCCTTGTGTCTTCGGGGAAGTGTAAAGAAATGATAGGTAAGGAACTTACCCATGAGCAAGTTAACAAGTTGTCAGAAGAGGAAGTCAAAAAGTTCCATAAGAGGTACGAGGTCGCCCTTGCAAGTAAGACCACGGACGCCGTCGCAGACTCCGCTATCCGACTTGCGACTAAATTACTTGGACTTGCACTGCCCATAGACGATGTGGAGCAACTGCGGAAGGACATAAGAGATGACTATGTCATATCCCAAGAACTTAAGATAACCTGCGGCTGGTTGTCTTTGAAGTGCGGTAAGTTAATGGCAGTAGCCTCTGCGGCACTTCACGTAGCTCAGCACGTTGACTTGAAAGAGGTACTAGGTTCCTTTGGAACATCTTGGAAGGACTTCAAGAAGGACAGAGAAGTCGAAAAGGTCTTCCAGGTCGCACTTGCTGATGATCAAGTCACCTCAAGTACTTAATCAAGTCATTGTCAAGTCGTCTTAAGTACTTAGTCAAGTACTTAGTCAAGTCGTCCTTAAGTACTTAGTCAAGTCGTCCTTAAGTACTTAGTCAAGTCGTCCTTAAGTACTTAGTCAAGTCATCCTTAAGTACTTAGTCAAGTCATCTTAAGTACTTAATTAAGTCATTGTCAAGTCATTGTCAAGTCATCGTCAAGTTACTTGTCAAGTCCTTCAAGTCCTTAGATATAAGATGAGTGGCACCGAAGAACAACCTCAGGAGGAGCAGAAGATTACCAAGCCTAAATCTGCAGGCAGAGTTGCCGCGGGAAAGAAGCTCGCGGAGATGAACAGAAAGAATAAAGCCAAAAAAGAAGAAAAGGTGGAGGACGAAAGCGAATCCTTTTGGAATCCCGGCTATGTCATCAGCGCGTTAGGAATTGCTATAGCAGCAGGCAGCTTTTACTTACAATGGCGGAATATGAAGCCAGAAGTAAAGTGGGAGGCCCCAACATATCACGCACCTGTGGAGGTCAGAAAAAACAAAATCCCTGAAATGGAATGACCTTCTCGCTTTGTAATATAATGTCGACTGCATTGTTGAAAACTGTTGAAGAGGCAGCTATCATTACCTCTATTGTTGCGGGTATTGGTTGGGTAGGTAAGAAAGTGCTCAAAGAAGACTTTACTGAAGACCCAAGCAAGAGCTTCGCTAATTTCGCTAAAATGACCGCTGCCGTTGGCGGGGCTATCTTGCTAAAGGATTACCTACGAAAGGAAAAGTACCTGCCTAACATATAATGGTTAGCTTAGTCGCAGGTGGAGTTATTGCAGCTTTAGCATTTACAGGAGCTAATTATGGCGGTAGATATCTGGATAAATTAGTTAGCGGTGATAAAAACGCAGAATCTAACGCCGAAAGAAAAAGGCACGACTTAGCGCTGGAGAAATATCAGCGGGACGTGGCGGCTTGGAATAAAAAAAGACAAGCCTACAGGGATTGGTTGGATAAGAATTACCAAGACAAAATGCAGGCGGATAAGAACTTCGAAAACACAGACTACGCCTTCAAACTTTATTCGCAGGCGCACCCAACAGTGGTGTTAAAGAAGCCTGACTTTAAGAATTACTACCAGCCTTCTAAGAAACAAAAAAATAGTGAGTTGGTCTTCGTAGGAGTCGCAGGGCTGGCAGGAGGCGTGGCCTTGGCGTATCTAATATAATGATCGTCTTTTTGGAAAGCGACAAGAATGACTTTACCACTTATCTGAATCCTCCCATCCGCGCGGAAAGGGTTCGGTTGGTTAGTTGCTCTTTGTACAATTCTTGGTATAATTTAATTGATGGCTTTGTCGTTGACAATGCCGCCAAACCAAAAATACCAGATTCCCAATACACACCTATAACACTGGCTAAGGAGCTAGCAAAGCATGGATATACTCTTACCACAGGATTACCCCATGAAATGACATTTAAGAAAAATAATGGAAGCGTCAATTTAAAGGACAGTTCATTGGTAGAACTCCTGGGTCTTACTAGTACCACGATAAATAGCGGCAGTACATATGATGTAAAATGGAAAGTCGCATCCTCTTACGAAGTCTATTGCGATTTAGTCCATAGTTACAACAATGGAGAAAAGTCTTCTCTTATGTCCAAGTTTCTACCCAAAGGTAATCCATTTGACCTGGTAGAATACACTCCCATTCTTTAAGCTATGATTTGTCTAATTTGGTAGAAAGCATAAACATCACCATTAAAGTGGACGGAAAGACGGTGGATTTTAACGGACGTAAGATCAATCTTGTTTTGGAATTCATATAATGGGCCGCGTAGAGGACAAACTTAAAAGGATTTACTATGGGCCTGAAGGCTATTGGAAAGGAGCGTCGGCCATCAAGAAACTCGCGACCGCGGCCAGGGTATCAGAAGAAACGGCTAAGAACTGGCTAAGAAAACAAACCCTCTGGCAGGTTTATCTTCCCGTGCCCAAGTACATTCCCAGGCCCAGCTTTACCGTAAATACCCCTAATGAAGTTCATCAGGCGGATTTGCTCTTCTTACCGCACGACAAGGTGAGAAAGAAGACCTATAGGTACGCTTTGACCGTAGTCGATATCGCAAGCAGATACAAGGACGCCGAACCCATAACCAGCAAGGATTCTGGGGAAGTCGCAGAAGCCCTAGGTAGGATTTATAAGCGCGTCTTGAAATGGCCTAAGCTGTTGCAAGTGGATGCGGGAACGGAGTTCATGGGCGTGGTTACTAAGACCCTGAAAGACCACGACACTAAAATTAGGAGAGCCAAAGCTGAGTACCACAGGGGTCAGAGCATCGTCGAAAGATTTAATAAAACCTTGGCTGAGCGTCTCTTTGGATACCAGTATTGGAAAGAGCTGGAAGATCCCTCCAAACGCAACAGGGAATGGACTCAGAGGCTCCCCCAGGTCGTCGCGGCTTTGAACAACGAGGCGGCCAGGGCTACGGGAATGAAACCCAAAGATGCCATAAAAAAGAAACACGTGGAACACAAGTCCTTCGTCAGAAGTTCAAGGGCGGTCTTCCCCCATGAAAAAAGATTAGGTAATGTCACGGTTCGATATCTCTATGAGCCGGGTGAATTAGAAGGAGGATCCAAAAGAGCTACGGATCCTAATTGGTCTTTGGAAACTTACCAGATCCGAAGTGCGATAGCTAAGAAGGGTCAGCCCATCTTGTATTATCTTTATGATGGTCCCACTCGTGGGTTCGTCATGGAAGAACTGCTTATCGTGTGATGTCCGAATGCTATCGTATGAATACCATCATCACACATCCACCTCTTACCGTCAAATGCAGACAGTGACACCTTCTCCTGCGTGACGTTATGTATCTGATGACCATAGCTGCGCAGGCTGTTCATCTTATGTCGCTGTTCCTTACGCGTACGCAGTACCTTCAAGTAGGACTCGTGCGTAATGTCCTTCTTAACCACGTATTTTTTTACGCCTTTGGCTTTCTTTTCTACACCGTCCAGCTTTAGCACGCTGTACATCTTAGGTTTCAGACCCACGTATTCCACGATGGGTTTTCCTTTCATCTCATCCTTCATTTTTCCGATTACTTTCTTGTTTTTAGGGGAGTAAAGAAAGTGGTCGCGTGGGTAATCACTGGTGTCGTATTCATCGATGTCGGGAACACAGTCTTCGTAAATGTCTTCCGTCTGCACCTCTAGTATCAAGGAATCGGTGTCGGTGTATAAGAGGCGGCACTTATCGCCGTATTTCGGTTTTAGCTTGTCGTAGTAAAACTCATACATGAGCAGCTTTGATAGGTCTAACACTGTAAACCCCGTGTATACGGGTTTATTCAGGAATAGATTCGCTTTCTTCATGTGAATCACGTAGAAGTTTAACATTTCTACGTATCTAACGAATCCAGGCTGTGATACGTATGCTTCTGCTTCCTCTCTGGTGCTGGCTATCTTTATGCTTACGCGCTTGCGGATGTTCTCCATTGTCTTACCAAATACGCTATTGTTCATTAGTTTAAACAGGTTCTTTTCGAAGTCATTCTTTGCCTGTGTACGCTTTTGTGTGTTAAAGTCAATGTAGGAGCGCATCCATGGTTCCTGCGTGAACTTCAAAACGCGATGGATCTTTTTCACGCGTAAGCCGTGGCGCACATAGAACTGCAGGTTGCGGTAATGCACCACATACTTCTTCTTATCCATCAGGTTCATAGTTAGTTTCCTGTACGGTTTGTAACCAGGGCACATTTCCCTCTGCAACGGACTTAGCTGCTTAAATGGTATCTCTATCGCTTCTGGTGCTAAGGGGAACTCATTGTGTTCGTCGTGCAAGTGCTCTGGGTATTCCAGGTCCACCTCCAGCACGTAACCTTTGTCGTCTTCTTTGCCTACGTTTAGGTAAAACTCTATGGGCTTTATGTTGCCCCATTCGAAGTCGCGTACAGGTAAGTACTGCGACATTGCCCAACCGTAGAGGTTGTTTGCGTCTAAGTAGAAGATGTATGTGGTTGGCTTCTCCGGGTCGTACTCCACCGTGGGATTGTTCGCGCGGGCGTATCGTCTGCTGGGTCCGCAAACACCGCCGCGGATACCGTCTTCCATAAAGCGGTACATGTCGTATTCCGTTAGGAAATCCAGTTGCGCGTTTGTCTTCTTTAGAAGCGCACTCCAACTAAGTCCAGGAGCCGTGTAGAAGTTCGCTGGATCCAACCCGTAGTATTCCATTGCCATCTTTCGAAAGCTTTGGAAAACATCCGCGAGCAGCACTACGTCTGAACGTAGGTAGATGTCGTGGTAGTCTCCCATATTCTCACAGGAGTGCTTTTCCCACACATCTAACGCATGCTGGTACTCCTCGTCCTTTATACCAGACTCGTTTAGGGTGCTGTAGAATCTCTCTTTAGGTGGTAGGGGCTCTTCGAATCGCTCCCAGGAATCCATGTATTCGTATGGGTAGACTCCTTTCCTTTCCGCGCCGTATTGACTGGAAATGGGGAACTCCGTGTTGTATTTAACCAAGTTTGCTAAGGAGTCCGCCATGAACTGCTGTGAGTCTAAGAACTTCAGCTTGCCTACAGTTACGGACATGTACCTTTCTTTGTTGTTGGGTATGCACTTTACTTCGGAGCCGTCCGTTCCTTGTAAGAGTAAGTGACTGTCGTAACCCCTTAAATTATGAAAGAATACGGGTATTTCCATTTCTGGGTCTACTTTGAAGTTTATGTTGCATTTCCAATGAGCCGCTCCTCTGTATTTACCCGTGATGTGGCAGTGATCTCTAACCTTATCCACATAGAAATCCTCAACGAATGCTTTGTGGCAGTGAATGCAATGCGTGGAGGGCTTTCCCGGCTTCTCACCCTTCTTAGCATACTTCCCGCATTTAAAATGAGCTTCTCCTAAATACTTTCCATCTTCGTCCCACGCTTTCTTGGCTCGTCTTCCAAACTGGAGAAGCGTATGTTGACAAATGTGGCATTTCTTTGCCTTGGTAAAAGCCTCCTGGTTTTCTTTGGTAAATACCATCTTCTTTGGGTGTCTTAATTGTTCTCTTATCTCTTCCTCCTCTTCTCGCAATGCTTCTAGAAACTCATTAGCTGCGTTCTTACCTCGGTAAATTACAGGAGGGTTAGCCTTACCGTCTGATCTGACTACTATGTAACCAAAGGAGCAAATCTCGTGTAATCCCACCTTATTCGTGGCACCACTTTTCTGCTCTTCCTTAGTTATCAACGCTTCAAAGTCTGCATATATCACGTAAGGCACCTGCATCTGCTTTTGATGGTCTGAGTAGGATAGGTTCTTATCTGTGGGCATCTGGATCCGTTGCGCCACTTCTTCGACTCCGCGACATATTTCATCGTGTTCCTTTAGAGCTTTAACGCTGGTAAAGGATAATAAGCAGCAATCGCAGAAGTATTTCTTACCTTTGTGTTTGGTGTGTCTGTAAAACAGTCTGCTAATATGTTTAACCCACGAATAATGTCCGCCGTGGTAGAAAAGGTGTATTCGTTCTCCTTTACTCTTTGACAACACTAGTGGTACTATCGTTTGGTCTCTGACTCCATAAACGTTAATTGCTAAATCGTTTATTTCCTCAAATATGGGGATGTCTATCAACTGCATGGGAAATTCCACACCATCCCACTCTAAATCGTCTGTGGGATACTTACTTGTCCTACAGGGATCCTTATCTACTGGATACAGCGCGGATCGTATTGCCCACATAAAGCAGCGGTTGTCGTCATTTTTTACGTTGACTATGGCTTTTTTCCTTTCTACCCACGTTGGTAGGGGCACGTAACTTCCTCCTCGTATTGGTACGTACCTTGCCATGCTAACCTCCATACCTTCTACCTCCTCCACTGTCCAACCTGATCCTTCTTTCGTGTAGTTAGACAGCGACTCCATTATTACTTCTAAGGCTTCGCTGAGTGACTTATCCAGATTGGTGGACTCTAATATCACTAACGACTTTGATCGCAGCATTGCTGTCGTCGTTGCCTCATCTTTTGACAAACTTACTTCTACCATTATACTCGCTTTCAGGGCTCCTAATTCTTCTATGCCTTTTCGAAGCGTTCTCTTGACCTTCCTTTCTGACTGACGCCAAAACTGTCTAACATCAATCTCACCGTTACCGGGTATTGACACCGTTTCGAAATTGCTTTGGGATTCCATCTATATAATAGGAGATATCTTATACCTAATTCCAGACCCTTTTCAGATCGTCGTAGTCATACTCACAATCCTGACAATGCCAAAACAATTTAACCTTAGTCTCAAACTTCTCACCACATCCACAATCATAGCTGCTCATACATTTCGTCTTCATCTTTAAATGCTTCTTCAAGTCCACTTCTTTCTTAAAAGTTCTCTTACAATCTTCGCACTCCATATATAGACTAACATATCTTACATAGACGCGGGATGCGGGTAATCGCGGTACGAATCTCAGGAGGTACTTTAGGCGGGTAATCCTCCGGTGGTCGTTGCGCTGGAACCCTCAGCACGGGATGCGGGTAAAACTGGTGTAAATCTCAGGAGGTACCTTAGGCGGGTAATCCTCATGTGGTCGTTGCGCTGGAACCCCCATCCCCTATACTACTGTCCTTCGTAGGTTTTCCTGCAGATAATACATTTATCATGTCAAGTACGCATAGACTAGGGATTGGCTGAGGGATGTCAACCAATCAGAAGTGAGATAGTGGGTAAAATGTATTTATAATAACAACCATACTCACCATCTCTTGGCCAAATAAAATTGTGGTCTATACTACGACACTTTCATCCTGTGAAATAATCATTGTATTCGTTATTGTTTTAGAACTCCCTTTTTGGAGAAGGAACTTACTTATCAAGCGACTTGAATGTATCCATAACATATAGCAAGTACAGCCATTTATGGAACAATAGTATATTAGGTGCAAAAATGAGCTGTATGGCCGTATGTGAAGTCTTGGATCACCCCGATGTCAAATGTACCTTGGAAAAAAAGACCAGAAATGGAGTTGAGCGCCAATCTGGGACCAGAGCAAGGGCTCAAAATAGTGAAGGGGGTGACGTCCCAGAAAGATATTATGTGGTCACTAATAATCAGTTACTGAGGGTGAAATATTTGATGGTTTATGCTGAGAAACGCAAGGCAGAGAGTAGGTAAGGCTAGTTGAGCATTGCTTGATATGTAGTACAGTTGTTCCCAGAAATACTGAATACTAGGGGATACAAAATTGACATTAACAAAAACCAAAGAAATTTTATCTTTTATAGGCAAAGTGAGATTCAAAAGTAAAGGCCTTTGTATGTATAAAAACACTAGTCATAGTAGATTTGTATACATTTTTCAGTGTATAAAAATAACAGACAAAGAAGAAGTTTTTTTTTAATGTATGCAACCTACCCATCTCCAAACTTATATAAGCCCAGAGGTTGTTTCAGTGATAAAAATTTGAAGTTCAAGGTCTAAACTGCATACAAATGCCAATTTCTTAATCCAGTTTCTTAAATTATATAATTTCAGGACATCTCCTGGGACGTGGTTTGCATGGATAATAATTTTCTATATTCTTGTCCTCATAATACTTGGATTGTCTAGAAGCAGAGCTTTCAGTAACATTCAAAGCAAAATATTTGGATCTCCTCACAGCCAGTTGTAGACCAATCTTGAATTAACAAAATTATGTATAAAAAAAGATATTTTTAAACTTGTAAAGTTCAAATTGAAATTATGTTGGAGCAAATAAAATATTTTATTGCAATAAGAAAATGTTATTCTTCATTCTTTTCTTTTCTTTAATTATTTGTAGTGTACTTTGTAAGATCAGTCTGTCATCTGACTGCACTCTGGTGAACATGGATAAAATCATCTCTGAATAATTTATGTTTCAGCCAGCAAGTATTGAAGAAGAAATAGTTATAATACTAGTACATTACCCTTGTCATTCATAAATTATTAATATTAAAACAAACCGTAAATATATTAAATTGTAAAATAATTACATTGCAATGTTTTAACACTCAATATGCTGTTAATCGAAGTAATATGATCATCTGGGTGGATGTAGTCCTGAGAAGGACTGTTTGATGTGACTGACGTTTCGACAACCTGAGCGGAAGTCATCTTCAGAGTCAAGTGAAGAATAAAAGTCAGATTGCTCATATTTTTATCTGACTTTTATTCTTCACTTGACTCTGAAGATGACTTCCGCTCAGGTTGTCGAAAAGTCAGTCACATCAAACAGTCCTCAGGACTACATCCACCCGGATGATCATATTACTTCAATTAACATTCATTCACCTGGGTTCAGACCATTCTATACAACTCAATATCCTACATTTTTAAAAAAACAAAAGAATCTTGCTATATTAAAATACAACTTGATGCAAGAATCATGCTGAAATGCTGAAATGCTGGTATACATTTACTGGAGCATTTCATGTGTTTCCTACAAAACATTTCAAATACAATATTTCATTACATTTCATACTTCTCATCTTGAAAAAAAGCATGTTTTACGAACATGTTGCAGAATTTCACGTATTATTGTGTGGTTCCAGGAATTATCCATACCCCTCCCCCCAGAGGAATTTGGGATTTGTGAGGGGTAGAGGGGTCAGAGAAAAACAAAATTACAGAGTTTGTATGGAAGAAAATTGGAATTTCCAGGGGTAGGGACCTTTCCTGGAGGGGGTATGGATAATTTATGAAACTACACATTAGCAGTGACAAGAAGATTGATATTATTACCGTCTTTTAACCTAATTTTAATTTTAAACAGACTTTAGTTTCACACATTTTTCTACCGTACAATCAATAGCCTACCACACATACATTTTACTACCTATCCTCAGCCAACTGCCTTCCCTGACCAGTCCACAATTCCCTCAACTCCACTTCACATCCAAGGTCTCTAAGAGCTGCTTTGGCCAGATCTGCACACTCTGAGAACTTGTGATAAGCATGTCGTATTTGGACTTCCCCTCCTGCACTAAGTATTGGCTCACAGTTCTCAGGGTTTCGTGCTACCAAGTTACGAATGGCCAGGCAGCCTTGTTTCTATTGTAAATAGCAGGAGTATACCAGTATAGAGTGTCAGTAAGGTGTTAGTATGCAGTTGGCCCAAATTCTATGGACACCAATTTTTGAGTAGCATTCTTTACTTAATTTTGCTTGAAAACTAGCGTGCAAACCATATATCTGAAATAGTACTAGAGTACAAACACTATAAGTGTGTAACATAAATACTGCTAAATTATGCTAATCCTATTGTTTTCTATTGTTTAATTAGCACTATTTACTACTAAATAGTGCAAAGTGTTGCAGACTTTTAGTGTTTGTACTCTAACTAATAATAAGTACAAAATAGCACCAATGAAAGGATTGAAAACAAAGAAATAGATGTGTTTATTGCTATTTAGTTCATGTGCTATTTCATGGATATACGGTTGTACTAATCTAATAAATGGAAAATGTCGTTTAAAGGATCTTGTATGTGTGGAGGGTTGTGGTTATCAAGTTTTGCGTTAATACATGTGTGTGATGGAGAGTGGCAAAAACTGTACAAGGTTAGTAGAAGGGGTCATAAAACTTTCCTCCACCGAAGAGAGACGTGTGTAACAACACATTAAAGAATACACCACTCACCTGAACACCAACCTCATCACTGTGAAGTTGCATAGCTTTCAAGATAGCCTCTGGTCCACCAGCCATCACAATGGCCCTGCAGTTAGCTGGGTTTCTGAGTGATATGGAAGCGAGGGCGGCACAACCCTGTTCTGCGACAAATTCTTGCTTCTCGTGTGCTTTCATAGCCATGATAATCAACTCCATCCCTTGTGATTCAATGATTGTTATCTTTACGTCATCATTGCCTGAAACAGCTCTTAGTACTGCACACACATTCTTGGCTATTGTCTGATAATTAAAGGAAAAAAATTAAGTATACAATAAGAAGTAACTATGGCTTGGTCAGTGCATCGACAATAAAGTAAAAGGATTCTATTGCCTTGCATATTTGTTTTAAATTCTCTCTCTTAGTAAACCATGTAGTGTTGGATTCCATATTGGAGAATACAGTATGGTGTTAGATCGGAGCACAAATGAAGGTGTAAAAGGAAGACCGCTTCATGATATGCTCTCAGTGTCATATGTGAGTAGAGTCGTTCGTTGGTTCTCTCCTGTACCTCGAAGGGTTTTTCTCTGGGTTCTCCAGTTTTTCCTCCCTCCACAAAAATCAACTTCTAGATTGTAAATTGATATGACAGTAGCCTTATCAAATTGGTTGTAAAACCTGTTTCAGGCTTTCCGTACACCATTGATTGGTAAATCCAATAAGATTTTTAGAAAAGCCCTTGAAAATATGAAATATTAGCTGTGAAGGCCATTTACCTGATGTTCAATATTTTCTTCTAATAATCGCAAGACCCTTTTTAGTCCTCCAATGTCCACAAACTCTTTACAGTATTCATCCCTAACAAATAGTCGTCCAAGAGTAGAACACAGCTCACTGAGTGTACCAATATCCCCCCTTACGTCCTCCATGATGTCAAGAATGACAGTAAAGATGTTCTCGGCAACAATGAGCTTTGCATGGTCATGTGCCTTTCCAAACGGAACACTCATGTCATCATCAAATGTCAAAACTCGCAACAATGCACAAATTTCTTTGATGATCCACGCCTGGCTTGGCTTCTGGTTTTTCAAAGTGTTAACCAAATAAGGGATGATATCCAGACTGACATAGGTCTGCCGGTTTGATTCACTTTTAATACAACTAAGTCTTACTACTTTTAATCCTTTCTCAAAAACTTTAGAGTCTTCACTGTAGTCCTTGAGGATCCCATACAAGAGTTCTATAGCATCTTTATCAAGTATATTAGCTTGTCCATTTACTAGGGAGCTTAAGGCTTCAAGTCCTTTGACCAAATGTTCTGGTGTTGACTTCAAATGCCTGCAAGATGACACTAGAGTATCTAATCCTCCATTGTGTGTGGCAAATTTTTTCTTTTCTTCATTGCCATTGCATTCTGACTGAAATTTTTCCAATGCATCTGCCAGTTGTTCTGTATTATTAGTCTCCATAGATGATTTGATTTTATCAAGTAAATCTTTGAAAACAAGATAATAAATTAAAAGATTTCATGTCAAATATCCATTAAAAAATTACAAGCTAGTTGGTACAAAATAGCTGCAATTAGATATTGTTTGACGGACAAATTTTGAGGTTTTTTTTAGATAATTGTACATGTATCTAAAAATCTTAAATGGGATATAAAATTGCTCTATGTGTTGAAGTAGTTTTCGTATGACTGTGAAAAAGTCGGTGCCATATGCATGCCTTGCTTCAGCTGTGATGCTTTCTAGGAATTTGATTGGCAAACTTCTTTCTCTCGCAATGTGATTGGTCTGGCAGTGCCGTGACCTTGACAAGACCGGTTCCACACCGTGTTCATGCCATGTTTCGGGCATTTGATTGGATGGATAGTAAATTCTTGTGCAATTCAATGCGATTGCTCTGGCATATCTCTTGCCATATCATGATCATGTTTGTGCCATGAGCTTTTCACAGTCATACCAAAACTCCTCTAGACTGTAATCAGTCCCTGTCTATTTCCCTTGATCACTTCTTGGTGTTTGCTTTGGTTAATTTACCATAACAAAGATTAGTGGGTAGTCTAATGTCCCCAGGGGAGTGGACTGGGGATTGAAAAACAAAAGATTAATAAATTCTTTTGCACAGCACCCTTTAATCTAGAATCCATGAAATTTTGACCCTTGAAATCTGGAACTGAGAGTCCGGCATTTGGAAGTCTTTGTAAAAATTAAGAGAACCCAAAATATAGACTCCACTGTTCCAGATTCTCTTGCCTTCTGCATAACTGGGTGGGTTTATATTCGTGTGTGTGGGTGGGTGGGTGTGGGGGGAGGGGGGGGGGAGTTCGGCATGTATTCAGGGGGCTTTACATAATTCTTACTTCATATACAGGACACAGTCTATGCAAATCAATAGCCACAACAAAAGATTCCAAGTTATAACGAAACTATAAAGAATACAATAGGTTTCTATTGAATTACGTACAATTTGTCCTCTACACCCAAGAAATACCCAAAATAGACCATATGCCCTCATTTAAGGTTGTGCGAAGCTGGGAGTGGCCCTTTTTATACCCTACCTTTGACTGGATTACTGTGCCTTATTCCATCAGATCCATCACTTCCTGGCTCTCTCACATACGTAGTAATCAAGTTACTCAGATCAACGCCTTGAGACTCAAACTGTTGTTTGGCATCCACAACAGCTTCGTCTAAATCCATGTCAAATTCATCGATATTTTCACGAACTACAGTGTCAAACGTCTCTTGAGTAATTCTCTTAGGCTGCGCCATGTTATATTAGAGAAAACAAGCTCTTTTTAACCGCTAAATTTGTCCTAAAAGACAAAAAAAATTGTCTGTTGTTGGGAAACTTTACGTTTCTAACTAAAAAATCCGCGCTTTTTCGTCTGAGCCGAAATAATGAACAGCGGAGTGTTACTAAGATTATGCGCTGTAGCGATTTCATGCGTATTGCATTTTCGAACGTTTGATCAAAACAACATTGCAAAATATAGTACAGGTTACAACAAGATATAGATTTTCAGTGGATTTCTGTACACGATGGCCATAAAAAATTACACATCGTTTCTATTTGTATCTCTGGTGGTTTTGGGGATTTTTTTAGGAGCTTCAGCACAAAAGGCGTCGACTACAGTTGCCCCAAAAACAAGTAATACTTCGACTTCGACCAGTACGCCAGCAACTACCAAACCAATCAATGACGTGTGAGCAGAGGAACTCCTCGTGTGGTTCCTGCACGGATGATAAAAAGTGTTATTGGTGTAGTTCCGATTCTAGTTGTAAAGACTATCCGACCAGCAAGATCATCCCTCGCGATTGTAAGGGGAATAAATGGTACTGGAAGCAGTGCTTGGTCCCAGGTAGGATTATAATTTTCGACTTCAAAGGGTCTTCCTATAATATACCGAAAGAAAAAATCTTTATACGTTATGGAATATATAGAATAAAATAGTCTCAGAATAGTTCCCATCATATTCCCTTTTTAGGAAGCAACTCTTTCTTAAATGTTTTTTTTGGCTGCAAGTGTGTATAGACCTAAGCCCATGCTACATTTCAACAAAAAAACCCGCTGATTTCATCATAAATTGATAAAGATCGATCATTTTCTTATCAAGTTGTTACTTTATTATTGAGATATGGAGTGATGTCCGTTGATACCATGAAACAGTGGGTTTTACGGACGGGAATTGCTACTGATTTTAGACTGCACGTCATGGACAATATGTGTATTACTAACTCATTGTCACGTGATGCAGGAATCTTAAATTGGCTACAGCACGTGACCTAAAGTGAGAACGAAAGTTCTAAACGTTAATAGGTGGTCATTCTTCACATTTTACTTGTGTTTTTATTAATGCTAGTTTGTTTTTCACGTTTAGGATATGTTCTCATAATCGTTATACCGTCACTTTGTGGTTTTATACTCCTCACCCTTGGTTGCTGCATCTACTGTTGCTGTTGCCGAAGCAGAGGCAACAAAGAAGATCGTGAGGAAACAAGGATCAGAAGGAGGAGGGAAGAAGCTAGTGAACGTAGCGCACAGAGGCGAGCTGATCGACAAAAGAGATCTGATGCCATTCGACAGAAGTATGGACTCTTGAATAATGAGGATGACAATGAAGTTGTATAAAGAGTCTCTTGACGTGTGTATAAAAGATTGAGTCCAGATTGTGATATGTTGATGATAACTACAATATTTAAGGAATTGAGTAAATTCTTACAATATTAGCTAACCATTTTTCTTTGCCAGGTCAATATATTGTTTAATACTTAATTGATGACTTCTTCTGTATCATATGAATCTTGACTTCAAATGATCACATTTTAAAATGATAATGACTAGTGCTTACTGCAGTAGTTGGGACTGCATTGGTTTATTGAATACAAAACTGAATAAGAAGGAAGCTTAAACATTGTGTAAAAAAGTTTGTAACTGTACTGACATTTTGGATGTCAGTCCTTTATCTTTCACTCTGATGGACTAGCATCTGATACGTTAGTACAGTTGCAAACCTTCTAACACATTATTCCCTGGTTGATCGCATTATTTAATATAGATAGCATCAAAGTTAACTGTTAGAGCTATATATCCTGTCTGTGGTATAACAAAAATTATACCATGGTATATATAATACATCTACAGGTTTTTTCATTTGTATGTTGAGTGTCAAAACTAGCTACTTTTTTATCCTGCATCCTCAGACATTTGTAAATACAAATATAATGCCACCTAAAACCCATCAATTGCTGTGCTCAAGTCCATGGAAATTAAATTTGAATGTACAATATCACCACCAAATGATCCTTGAATATATAAATAATATATCTCGAGAACAATTTGTATTCATAGCCACTTTAGAGCCAGTTGCATGTATTAAATTTAAACCAAATGATTTACAAATATACATAGCATAATTTACACTGCCAAAATTTTATAGACGTAGGTTCAGTAACCAAAGTAGTTTTTTATTCAATAATGAATATTTGCACCTTCAAGCCAGTGAGATGATTTTTTTTAAATATTTCACAGATTTATTAATAAAAATAATAATAAAATAAGCAATATAATGTTATGTTATTTTACTTTATTAAATGTTTGCACCAAGTACATTCTTGGTCAATATAATTAAGCATATATATACAGGCATTCCATGTTATATTGACCCTATTTAAGAATAAACAATACACAGAGTACTATTCTAGTTCTGTTAAAGACACATTTCAATTTACAATAATTATTTACAACTTTGTTTAACTGAAAGAAACACAAATATTTCATGTTAACCATATTTATTTACATGCATTTAGCTATATATTCTTATTCTGCTACTGTTATTTTATTGGAGTGTAAGTTTCAAATACCAGATAACATTTGATGCCATTCCTACCCTTCTTCTGTTATCTTGCTATGGCAACTACCCTTTCACCATATAATACCAGATAACGGTGGATAACAGTCAAGAGTTGATGTTATTGCTACCCTTTCACTAGCTATTATCTTGGTAATTATAAGGTAACAGCCTTTTACCAGAGCTCAAAATAATAAGTACTATCAACTAGCAAAGTGTTTAACTTTTCTTGACTTTGCTAGTTGAAAAAATATATATACTAATAGGAAACATTTTCAATTAAATGCTTCCAAGATTTGACCAATTTTTCCATTAAGATACAGATATTCAAATGATTTCCAGTTTAGAAAAAGGTTAAGTTTGAGCCCTGTTTTACCATACCAGATAACATTTGATAAGCTGTAATTGCATTCCTACCCATACACTGTCATCTTGGCATCACAAACAAAACAGCAAAGGTTTGGATTGATGAGAGAATATACATCTCTGCTATGTGAACATTTCGTTCCTTGTGTTACTACCAATGTTTTGAGTACCCCTTGTTAATTAGTGTAATCTAATAATCCTTAAATGATAAGAACTGAAATTTTACATCATAAGTATATTCTATGTTTTATGTGGGGTTGGGTGGTAGATTCCTTATTCCCTTTCAACCCTTTTTTGCCCCTCGTTTTCATGATCTGGCAATTTGCAACAGGCAATATTAGTACCTTCCTTTATGATCAGTATTACAAGTATTCCTAAGTTTTGATATTCTTCTTTGCAACCCCTTGGTCCATTTTTTAATGAATGATCGTTCAGACATCACCAGTCTTTCTATTCCATTCTCTCCAAAGTCGCTGTTCACCATGACGACATAAGAGTGGTTTAGCTGAAGGTTTGGGCAGTTACAGTCGTTGTTAAGAACCCATAGAATGACCATCAGTTCCAAGGGATCTTTCTGTTTAAATGTGTATTTTACTGCAGCAAAGTACTTGGTGTTCTGGGTCACTGGATTGTGTTCTTTCTTCTCGATCTCCACAGTTACAACTGAAAATAATAAAAACTTTAAGATCTATTTTATGGGTTGCTAAGGACTGCAGGGGGATTTCTTTGTCATAGGCAATATATGCACTATTTTTTTAAAAATGAGTGCCAAAGGTAATAGGCAATAATCATAGGAGATAACCTGGGTTAGATTCCCAAACTTGACGTATGAGTAGAATGGTTGTGTGTTTTTCTTGGTGACCTTTAAGGATGGATACAGTTCTGATAGATAAGGAGAGTTAGAGATGGTGGAGCCAGTGGCGTAGCAAGGGACAAACAACCTTCCCCACCCCCCCCAAAAGTTTTACTGAATCCTGTAGATATGGTGAGAAACTCTAAAGATGAAAGGCATATGTGTGTGTATGGGTGGGAAAAGTTGTACACTGCCCCTCCTCCCTATGATCAAGACCTCGCTACATTCCTGGGTGGGGCTTACCATAATCACTTGCGCAGTACAATCGATTTCTTTTCCTAGATGTCTGACAATAGGTGCACATCTCTTTTCTGTGATAAAAAAGAACAGAGAGCTGAGAAGGAAATCAAGGATGAATGAAGATCTAGAGATCTAAAGATCTATGTAACTGCTATTCCTCCAGTTTTTGGTCTCATGCGGAGCCTAATACGGAACACAGTCAATATAAATGAGAGTTACGTATACTGTGTGGATGCTCCAACCAGGACCATTTTGATAAACTAGTATCATTAACCAATCATATTGCGAACATTTAGTTCAATATTTTTAACCAGCCAATCAGATAGCACATCGATATAATGAGATCGTGAGAACGTGATAATCTGATTGGCTAACGCATGTTATCAGTTCAATCTCTGTCTGAGTTTACTGTCATCTGATTGGTCAGTTTAATTCAAGAGGTCCCGGTTAGTGTGTCCGCACAGTAATTCTCATAATAGGCTGCTCCACAGCAATCTCTTTGGGCTCCTTGGGCTATGTTTTCCAAAACAGGTATCCCAATTACTTTCTGGAGAATTAGAATGGAGTAGCTCGTATAATGTTCCGCTAATTCTCTTCCTTTTAGGACTCTGCCTTACCTATAGTACCAGTGAGGTTTATACTAGCAGTAGGCAGAGGAGCTTGAGTAGTAGTCCTAATAGTGCTAGTCGTAACACTAGCTGTGGAGGACTGGGGCATGATGCCTGTAGTTGGCAATGTTTTATCTGCAATGATTGCAAAAATTACTTATGAGATTACTTGCAAGATGACTGAATTTATATTAATGATAGTCATTGTGCAACTCTAGCCTTGACGTCTTGTTTAAAGTAGAATTATATAATAACTGTTATAAGTCCTTGTTGAATATCCAACGATATTCGGTGACTTCTCAAATAATCAAATCAAAGTGATCCATTTTTGGAGAAGTCTCTGGCCCATGACACACAAGATTGGACCCCTTCTACATCCTCTATATAGAGCATCCATATCATCCACGCGACCCCCCCCCCCCATATCCCCCCCCCCCCCCCCCCATATTTTGCAAATCCGAAATGTTTTACGACTGAATATAGAACAACCAGCAAGATTTTCATTTATCTAAATTCAAAACGCAAACGCGCGTGCTGTGTGCTCTTATATTGCACGATATTCTACCAATCAGAAAGTTATACTTATGATTTGTAAAAATGAGGGGGATAAAAGAGGATTGATACCCAAAACTGCGCGCTTATAAATTTATCCGACTTTACCTTTTTTGGCAGATACCGACTGCACCAAGGGACCGTCAACGACTAACGACTTCTTACAGGAGCTGCGGATTGAAGACAGCTCCTCTTCAAAGCCTTCATCCCACTTTTGCGCAAAATTCTTCGGATTAAGCGCAATTGTTGAGACGCTCTTCCTCTTGACTCTCACCCATCCCATGAAGACGTATTGCACTCCGACCTGGAGGTGAGGACAGGGGCATGACACTCCAGGTATGCGGACAAGAATAACTGAAGTTAGGTTCGCCAAGCTCTTGTATGAAGTTGTTAAACTGACATGGTAGACTGTCCGGTTAGCGGACGTACGGTATCCCTTAAGTACTCGCCCGCGAAACACTAAAAAGTAAGTGCAGAGAGCATTTTAAAAGAGAGGGCAAACCTCAAAGAAATATTCGCAATTTCTTTTGGGAGGGAAGTATTTTACAGGAGCGGATGAAAGGATTCAAAGAAAGGATGGGGCAGAAAAACTTCGTCCCTGAGAGAAAACCTTCAACACCTTCAAGACCGTAGGCCCACCTCTAAATCCATCCCCGTTGAAAAAATTTCTATATGTTAGTTTAAGCTCCCTCTTTTCACACAGGTATCCAAACCACAATAGAAGTCGACCTTCGATTTTCACGACTTGGATAAAGAGCTGTGCGGTTTTTTCAACTTACCATAATCATTAGAGCAGAAATCGTGAATATTGGCTGAGACGCGGCACGGTGGACACGCTTCTGCAATAAAAAACAAGGAAATAAAACATAAGGAAACTCTCTAAATTTGGCTGCTGCAGGAAGTTCAAGCCAGCATATCGTACCGTTTCTTGTAACTTTAGCAACCGTAGTTGGTTTTACTGCTTTACTGGGTGTAGGAGTTTTTCCCAAGGGCGTTCCACTTGGTTCAGTACTTGGGCCACTTTTATTATTCACTACAGGAAGCCCACATTTCGCTTTCAATTGGTCAATCTTTTGGATAAAATCTGGGTTCCAGTCTTGAACGAAACTTTTCTTCGTAAGAACAACTCTCCCTTTCCCTTTCTTATTCAGCTTCACTTGACCCATAATTAAATAGTCTTTATCGACCGTCAAGTGCGAACACTGACAGCTGTTATCAGACAGTCGAGCAACAATCTTGTCGGGCATTTCGAAGTTAGTCTTGAAGGATGCTACCATGGTGATGTAGTAGAGGGTGCGGTTGGTTGCTGTGGGGATACTCTTACTAACACGACCACGGAAAACTGGACGGAGAAAGAGAGAAGTGTAAGGAGTACAATATTTAATGACTTGTAAGAATGGCCAATGGGGCTTGTATCATTAGTAAGAGAATAACCTTTGCCAATTCACCGAACTGTCACCATTCGCCTCCCTTACGTCGTACACCCATCCCTGCCCCTCCCCGCGAAAAGCGTGTATTGACTCCACCCCACCCCACCCCACCCTTCACGCGATCCGTTGTACATTCAACTTTTCTATTTACTTACCATTTTCGTTTTTACAGAATCTTTTCTGTTGGTTTTGAGCGACTGTCGACTGGTCACATGAAGGGCACGAGCCTTGAAATGAAAATCACGGCAAAGTTTTAAAACCACAAAAAATATATAAATAAAAGAAACAACAAATACCAAGAAGTGTGTGCCTGCTTACTGTTATTTTGAGCTGTGGTAGGCATGATGGTTGGATTCACTGTTGGTGCGATGGTTGTACTTTGATGAGAGGCGACCGTTGAATTATCTGTCAAACGATTACAAAATAGAACTGCGTTAATTACTCTATAAAATAATCTAAAGAAAAATAAGTCTGATGCATGTGAGATTAGCAAATAATTTTTAGATTTTAAAATAATTGGATTTTGTTAGTTATAGAATGGTCTACGCGTTCAAGCCTCGGCCGGACCAACACTCAGGGTCTTAAAATAACTGAGGAGAAGGCGCTGCCTTTGTAATTACTCTGCAAATGCTTAGACCTTCTTGTGGCACGGATGACCACGTCATGGCTGTCCCGTCCCTAATTAACTAGAGACGTTGAAAGAGGACCACGAGTTTATCTGTCGTCAAGTACTGTGGTCAAAGGTTAGTATCCTCTATGAATAAAGTTCATTAATAATCTTATTTACGTGTGAGAGGGCGAAGGCTATTCACCGCCAACCATTTTTTGAATAAGACTTTTATACAGATTAAAATTAAAAAAGATTAATCTTTGTAAGATGAGTTGCTTTGGCCTTACCATCAGGTTGGGAAGTCACCAAAGGAAGCCCACATCTTGTTTTCGTGATATCAATCTCCTTCTCAAACTCATCCCGCCATTTGGCATAAAAACTCTCCACGCTCAAAGTCAACCTCCTTTTACCATTCAGAGTTAGCTTGGTCTTGCCAATCATTAGGTATTCCACGCCAGGCACTAGCCGAGGACAAGGGCATTTCTCACCCGGTACTCTGATTAAGACTTCGATAGGCAGTTTACTCGTGGTTTTGTAGGTCGTAATGAGATGAGCGTAGAACATTGTGCGGTTGGTTGCCTTGCGGTATTTAGTGATTCGAGCACGGATGGCTAACAGTAAAAATATGCAGTAGAATTAGTATGAGTAGCGTATTTCTTCTCTAAAATGGTACCCGGTGAAAACCCCTTGAATCAAGAGAGAGACATAACGAGTGCCGAGTACAGGGAATTGAACCCAGGACCCCCTAAGGCGAAATTGATTATCACCCTTGATTATCTAATTATTGCACGACTAGCATTTAAAACTATGCATATTCGTACCAATATTAATATGATATCTTACCATATTCACTTGTGCAATAGATAGCTCCTATACTGCTGTTGACCGATAGAATACATGGAGGACAATCTACAATCAAAAGAGAGAAAAAAGATAAATCGTCACAAAACAGACAGAGAAAAAGAGATAATTTCAAGGCCACTTTGTACTTAGCGACAGTGCCCTACTAGCAGTGGTCTTCCGTTCTGTGCTTTAGGTCGGGGGACCAGCCTGCCGCTCAGCCGTATGCAGAGGGGAATAACAATAATCGTGCTCACAGGGTAAGGACAGTCACTATCATAAAATAACTGCTCTAAATCTCGCGTTCTGATTGGTTGGGAGCGCGTGCCTTATGAGAGCACACTGCACGCGCGCGCACTTTCAGTTTCATCATTCGTGTAATTTGTATTTTATAAAAGAAATAAAAAACTTGCTTGCTGTGCTTGCTGTTACTTGGGGATTGGCAGATTACTCGAAAAGTGTCAAGAAGCACTCCGCTACGCGTCGTGCTTCTCCTATCACTTCTCTTGTGTTCTGCCAACCCCCGCGTGCTTTATAACTGCACACAGCACGCGCGCGCGTTTTCTATTTCTTCACAAGACAATGTGACACGTTCTTTACCTGAATACTTGTTGATAATGGTAGTTGGTAACGTTGACATAGAGGTACTAGGTTTACCTGTCGTTGGAATAACTGATGGTCCCTCAGCAACACCTAGAATATTCGGCAAATGTCCAGTTAATTATAGCAATAATTTATCATTTGTCTCTAGCTGAAGGGAATTTAGAAAAAATCAGAGTCCCTGATAGGATCGAGCCCATGACCTTCCAGATACAGGTCTGATGCTCTAACCACTGAGCTATGTACAGGAAAGACTCATGATGAGCGTTCATTTATCTAATTAACCTCACGAAAATTTATCAAATTTGCAGCCCACTTTTACTAAAATGGTGAATTCTACTCTTCTTTGGTATTTCATTCCCGGCGTAAACGTGTGACGGTCCCCGAATGAACAAAGACTTACTTGAATTGTTTTCTCCGTTATTTGTACGCTTCAGGTTGACAGTCTTCAGGTACGAAGAGGACACATTAAAACCAAGTGCAACACAACGGTTTCTGAGTACTTCTACTTCAGAATTAACACTTCCACTCCACTCCTCAACGAAACTGCGTCGATTAATGATAATTTTAGAGTATCCCTTCTGGGTTCGTCGTGCGCGTCCTATTACTAGATATTCTTTACCAGTTTGTAGCCAAGGACATGGACATTGGACTCCTGTGACGCGAATGAAGAGGTCCCTTGATAGTGGGAGATTACTCTTGTATATGTTTTGGACAAGTAGATGGTACACTGTTTTGTTGTTTGAAGTTGTGGAGCCATTCCTCACTTGCACATGGATTGCTGTTCATAAATAAATTATCAGACACCACTTAAGGTACAATACAGGGGAGGATCCAGGATTTTGTTCAGGTAGGGATGCTGCGCACAAAATTAACCCAGGGAGGGGTGCACCCCTTAGAATCAAAGGCAAAAAACAGTATTGGTTATTTTCGAAGTAGGGGCACAAAGTGGAACCAGGGAGGGGTGCGCACCCCCTGCACCCCTCCCCTGGATCCGCCCTTGCAATATTCTCTTATTAAGTAATACGCATTGTTAGCTATTAAAAGGTAATACTTTTACCGCTTCCGGAAAACAACTAATGTGGGGTATTGAAGGACTAAAACGTACCATAGTCGCCTTTACAGAAGAGTTTTTGCTTCTTTTCAGACGTGCGACATCGTGAACAACTATCTGCAATTAAAAAATCAAAAAAAAAATACTTTAAAAATTCAAGGTCATATTAAAGGAATAATATATATGTGGGGGAGCTTTAGCAACCTCCTTCGTTTATTACTTTAGTTAGTTTGTTCTCAAAATTCAGGCTACTCAGAAATATAATAAATCGGAGAGGAGTTGGTTACTGGTTGTCTTCTGATCTTAAAGGTTTTCCAGGTTCTTCCCAACGTTTTCTTCTGCGAAGATTCCGAGACAATAATCTCTGATGAGAACTAAACAAATATCAGGAGGAATAAAAAAGCAGATTAATTCACTTACTTGAGTGACCTTGAACGATTCTTGTGGAAGATTCCTGCGTTGTAACAACACTTGTTCTACTGGGTTCAATGGATGTCATATTACTTGTATAAACTTTAGACATGGTAACTGCTTCAAAACGACCTCCAAAAGAACTAGAAGTCCTTGGTTTTTGAACTGAAGGGGTTTTGATTGTGTCTTGCATTGAAGGAGAAGAGGTTGACAGTTTTGGGGTTTGTATGACTGTTGTTGATAAAGATGGTTCAAGAGATGTCATCTGATAACTTCTTGTTGGTAATGGGTGATCAGAAGATGCCATAGAATGTGTTGATGATTTTGTGGCAGCATAAACACAAGATACGCAGGACACTGGCTGTGACATTATGGATGATGATGTTGGTAATGATGATGATGATGATGAAGAAGGTGATGAAGGTGATGGTGACAGTGACGAGAACGTTGATGCTGATGCTGATGTTGGTATTGACGGTAGTGATGTTGAGGGTGATGGTTTTGAAGTTGATGATGATGCTGATGCTAATGGTGACGACGATGATAAAAATGATTGTGATGATGAAGATGATGAAAATGCTGTTGATGATGGTAAAGTTGATGGTGATAGTGACGACGATGAAGATGATGATGATGATGATGCTAAAAATCCTGTTGATGATGATGAAGTTGATAATGATAATGAAAATGCTGTTGATGACAGTGATGTGAATGGCGATTGTGTTATAGATGGTACTGCAGTTGATGCCGTTAGTGTTGTTGACGGTGTCATTCTTATGAAGGTTTCTACCGGTGTAGAGAAACTCATACCACGAGTGACCAACACATCATTTTCCCCTCTCTCTGAAAAAATTCCTCCCGTAGTTAAGGAGGACGTCGGAGAAGACATCTTAGCCGTCACAGGCAAAACCATCTTCGATATAGTTTTCGTGTTTATGTCATCCACAACTAAATGATTGCTCATAGCACTCTGAGATACAGCTCTGCTAGCTGTTGCTCTAGTATAAGAGAGCGATGCCTTTGGAGTTGCAGAGCTGATCAATGAGGGTGTCTGGCAAGGCTTTTCCTGGAAGGAAGACGTCGATGGAGTCTTCATTGTGGATTTTGCAACAGTGATGAATGCATTGCTTTGCTTCACCATGTTTACTGTACAGGAAAAAAACAAGAAGAAGAAATAAGGGTTGGAAGAAAGAAAGGAAGTATTTTAAAAAATTTTAGACCGTTCCCGAATTCGCCTTGAGTGACCAAGGAACAATAGCTTCGAGCCGAGTCGGACTTGGTCTGTTCATACATTTACTGTAATTTATCAACTCCAACCTCGGTTTGGAACCTTTATTCCATGGTCACTCAATTAGCAAGCGAATTCGTTAAAAATAATTTATTTACATGAAGTTAAAAAAGTTTAAGCATCCCAGAAAAGTCTTTTGTTATCTTTCCCAAAGGCGAAAACAAAAGAGTTCCCTATATAGCATTAGGATCACCATATATTTGTGCAAACGAGACCAAAGAGGTATACAATGGACTCACCTCTCGATGAACAATTTGCAAACGACCTACAAATCTCTATATCATATCTTCGACCAGGACAACTAGTCCTAATCAGCGTCATAACTTTGGAATTACGACATGAGCGAACTCTTATTCGCAGTCCTATTCCACACTGTGAGCTACACTCAGTCCAAGGTCTCCATGGTGACCACGATGGGACTATCTTCTCGCACTGTCTGATGGTACATAGAGCAACCTGCGTCTCATTCCTAGAACAAACACTTTCGTTGCTATGTTTGCAGAGCCTTGCACGAACTTTGAAACCCAAGCCACAGGTACGAGAACAAGGTGTCCAATGACTCCAAGTCATGTACTCTGATGTGCGATTGCCCAATTTATCTGTTCCTTCAAGTGTGGGTGACACTGTGCTGTTGGTTACTCTAGGGTTAGTAGGCAAACCAGTACCATTATAGTTTATCTCCTGCTTAGTTGTCAAGCTCTCTTCGGTCGTGGGCTGCTCTTTGGAAGAATAGTTCCCAGAATCGATAAATTGTTTGTCAGCAGCAGTTTGCTCGATAATCGTAGTAGGCTGTTCTGTTGTAGTTATATCAGCCACAGTAATTTCCATGGCTGCGGTCGTTGTTGCCTTTTGCGTAGCATTATTTAGCTCTATAGTTCTGTTCGATTGCTCTGTAAAATTAAGATGAGCAACTTTTTCAAAAGCTATGTTCACTCTTCTTGTGGTAGTGGAACTGGTTGTGTTAATATGCGCTGTCATGATATAGAGTGATGTAGTATTTTGTACTTCAATTGCTGTAGGTTGTACTGTTATATTCTGGTCCTCTGTTGCCGTAGGTTGTGCTGTTGCATTCTGGTCCTCTGTTGCTGTAGGTTGTACTGTTATATTCTGGTCCTCTGTTGCTGTAGGTTGTACTGTTGCATTCTGGTCTTCTGTTGCTGTAGGTTGTACTGTTATATTCTGGTCCTCTGTTGCTGTAGGTTGTGCTGTTATATTCTGGTCCTCTGTTGCAGTAGGTTGTACTGTTATATTCTGGTCCTCTGTTGCTGTAGGTTGTGCTGTTGCATTCTGGTCCTCTGTTGCTGTAGGTTGTACTGTTTTATTCTGGTCCTCTGTTGCTGTAGGTTGTACTGTTGCATTCTGGTCCTCTGTTGCTGTAGGTTGTGCTGTTGCATTCTGGTCCTCTGTTGCTGTAGGTTGTGCTGTTGCATTCTCGTCCTCAGCTACAGTAGGTTGTGCTGTTGCATTCTGGTCCTCTGTTGCTGTAGGTTGTACTGTTGCATTCTGGTCCTCTGTTGCTGTAGGTTGTACTGTTGCATTCTGGTCCTCTGTTGCTGTAGGTTGTGCTGTTGCATTCTGGTCCTCTGTTGCTGTAGGTTGTACTGTTGCATTCTGGTCCTCTGTTGCTGTAGGTTGTACTGTTGCATTCTGGTTCTCTGTTGCTGTAGGTTGTACTGTTGCATTCTGGTTCTCTGTTGCTGTAGGTTGTACTGTTGCATTCTGGTCCTCTGTTGCTGTAGGTTGTACTGTTGCATTCTGGTTCTCTGTTGCTGTAGGTTGTACTGTTGCATTCTGGTCCTCTGTTGCTGTAGGGTGTACTGTTGCATTCTGGTTCTCTGTTGCCGTAGGTTGTGCTGTTGCATTCTGGTCCTCTGTTGCTGTAGGTTGTACTGTTGCATTCTGGTTCTCTGTTGCTGTAGGTTGTGCTGTTGCATTCTGGTCCTCTGTTGCTGTAGGTTGTACTGTTGCATTCTGGTTTGCTGTTGCATTCTGGTCCTCTGTTGCTGTAGGTTGTACTGTTGCATTCTTATTCTCTGTTGCAGTAGGTTGTACTGTTGCATTCTGGTCCTCTGTTGCTGTAGGTTGTACTGTTGCATTTTGATTCTCTGTTGCTGTAGGTTGTACTGTTGCATTCTGTTCCTCTGTTGCTGTAGGTTGTACTGTTGCATTCTGGTTCTTTGTTGTTGTAGGTTGTACTGTAGCATTCTGGTCCTCTGTTGCTGTAGGTTGTACTGTTGCATTCTGGTTCTCTGTTGCTGTAGGTTGTACTGTTGCATTCTGGTCCTCTGTTGCTGTAGGTTGTACTGTTGCATTCTTATTCTCTGTTGCAGTAGGTTGTACTGTTGCATTCTGGTCCTCTGTTGCAGTAGGCTGTGCTGTTGCATTCTGGTCCTCTATTGCAGTAGGTTGTACTGTTGCATTCTGGTCCTCTGTTGCTGTAGGTTGTACTGTTGCATTCTTATTCTCTGTTGCTGTAGGTTGTACTGTTGCATTCTTATTCTCTGTTGCAGTAGGTTGTACTGTTGCATTCTTATTCTCTGTTGCAGTAGGTTGTACTGTTGCATTCTGGTCCTCTGTTGCAGTAGGCTGTGCTGTTGCATTCTTATTCTCTGTTGCAGTAGGTTGTACTGTTGCATTCTGGTCCTCTGTTGCAGTAGGTTGTACTGTTGCATTCTTATTCTCTGTTGCAGTAGGTTGTACTGTTGCATTCTGGTCCTCTGTTGCAGTAGGTTGTGCTGTTGCATTCTTATTCTCTGTTGCAGTAGGTTGTACTGTTGCATTCTGGTCCTCTGTTACAGTAGGCTGAGTTGGTAAATATTCAGTTCTATTATCAAGTGTACGACTTTCTACTTTATTAATCTGACCTTCAGCTTCGCCACCGTTCGTAGACGAGTTAGCACTTGTTCCTGGAGTAAAATTTCCGGTCTTATCAGAATACTCAGAGGAAACTGTTTCTGTTATTCGCTGAATCAATGGTCTCGTGTTAGTAGCTGGCACATGTGTTGCAATAGGATGTTCAAACGTGGATGTTCCTGGAGATGTCTGAAAGCTCGTTGCTGAAGAATACGGCTTCGTAGTCACAGGTTTTGTATCCGTAGATTGCGGAGACGCGGAAGTTGAAGGATCAGTGACAGTAGATTCGTTTTGTGGCATGGTAGAGTATTCCAGTATCTCAGTACTTGGAGATGACTCACCTAGGTCACCTGCAGTTGTCATAGGCTGTGTACGAGGTGATGAAAGTAAAGATGTAGTTGTAGTTGGGTATTCCGTTGATATATGTTGCTCAGGAGTACTTGGAGATGACTCACCCAGGTCACCCGCAGTTATCATAGGCTGTGTATGATGTGATGAAAGTAAAGATGCAGTTGTAGTTGGGTATTCCGTTGATATATGTTGCTCAGGAGTACTTGGAGATGACTCACCCAGGTCACCCGCAGTTATCATAGGCTGTGTATGATGTGATGAAAGTAAAGATGCAGTTGTAGTTGGGTATTCCGTTGATATATGCTGTTCAGGAGTACTTGGAGATGACTCACCCAGGTCACCCGCAGTTGTCATAGGCTGTGTATGAGGTGATGAAAATGTTGATGTAGTTGGGTATTCCGTTGATATATGTTGCTCAGGAGTACTTGGAGAAGACTCACCCAGGTCACCCGCAGTTGTCATAGGCTGTGTATGAGGTGATGAAAATGTTGATGTAGTTGGGTATTCCGTTGATATATGTTGCTCAGGAGTACTTGTAGATGACTCGCCCAAGTCACCCGCAGTTGTCATAGGCTGTGTACGAGGTGGACGTTCCGATGAAGAAAAATATAGTTCTGTTTTGCGATCTTTCAAGAAATCGCTTTCGTCAAAGATAATTTTACGGGGCGTTGTCTTGCTCGTGACTCGACGTTTAGCACTCGATGATAAAGTATGCACTTTAAATACTGGCTTGGGTGGCGTGGTTGGTCTGTTCTTGGGTAACCAGTATTCATAGTCGGCTTTGGGGTTATCTTTATCAGTCAATATAGCCTGAAAATAAGATAACACAAGAAAATAGTCCTCTTAATTCTCCTTAAAATTTTATCCACACCTGAAACAACCTCTGAGCTGATCACAGTTAGGCACGACCAACTCACAGATCAAACCCGGAAACAACCTCTGGGCTGATCATAGTAAGGCACGACCAACTCACAGATCAAACCCTGAAACAACCTCTGGGCTGATCTAAGTAGAGTTGTTTTTGGCATAGCTGAGTTTCAGACGTTGTTTTTAAAGAATAGATAAAAATTTAAGCATGTACATATGTACACGGTTTACCATAACATAAAAGTCCTCCTTCGTCGGTCCCATGATCATGACCGCTTCAGATTTCTCACTGGGTAGTTTAGAATACTGGAAGTCTGTAGCGTTTATTCGGTACGTTCCTGGATCCGACATCTTTTTGTCACCCCCAAATACAAACACGCCGGACGATCCCTTGATGGCTGGGTGGGGATGGGAAAAAAATGATAATGAGAAAAGGAATTTAAATTTAGGAAGATTCTAGCATCCTTCCCTACAAACTCTAAATATGTGGTACAAAATCATGTATTTTGTTGTGCAATTAATATTATTGCATTTCAAATTGTAGAAAATATATTGCTCGTCTTTTTATCCCGCGCGCGCAAAAGAAAAAAAAAAGAATACAAACAGCTTTTACTTTGTGGGTCGAAGAAGTATTTTGCACTCGGCGTCATTATTTTGCGGCTGCCATTAATAACTGAAACTTTCAAACTGGCTACGAGTAACAACGTAAACACGACCAAATTTGAAGTTACATTTTGAATATAAATTTACCTAAGTAGTTCTGGGAAACCTCACTGATTAATATTGTAGTTGCACCTTCTGGAATAACGAACAGCTTCATGTAACCTTAAAACAGAAGGAGAATAGAGACATAAGCTATCAATTTTTAAAGCAAAAACCAGGATAAGTTAGTGAACTACAGCTACGCCTAACTTGATTCCCTAAGCTTTAAGACAAATCCATGTCTTACTTGAAGAAAAACATACCTTCTTTTTTCTCTTCAGCTGTTGGCTCGCGGTCAATCATTCCTGAATACGCCTTACAAGTAGAACCATTGCCTCCACATACTTTACACCTATCAAAGATCTTCTGAGAACCCAGGACTCTGTCGCACCCAACACTCTAAAATCAAGGTAAAAATTGCATCAAAAGTAAGGCTACCACATACTACTGAATCTAGGACGTCAAGCCAATGCCAATTTTAGGCACTTTTTAGGCATTCCTAATGCAGGAAAGGGGTTCAAGACAGACTAGTACTGATATCGATCTTGCAATAATCTTCAGATAACAATGTCTTTTTTATTAAAAAAAAGTTTAAAGCTTTAGAATGAGTTTATAAAATAAAACACAAAATTACCGTGCACTTGCCAGCGACACAGACACTATACGGCTCGTCTATACACTTGGTACCATCTTGCGCGCGGCCAAGATAGAACGCTATGCGATGACCAATAGGATAGCAGAATAACATACATTTAGTGGTCCCTGGAAAATAGACAAAAATACAATTGTTAAATTCGATCTTCACGCAGGTTACTGTTTTTTTTTAATGAACATTCACTTATTGACAGGTTTTCGCTCGAAATTTTCTTTGCTGAAAAGGATAGAGAGAATTCTGAAGTTGTTGGGTGCAATAGAGACCTTTAGCACCACGTTCTTGCTATGTACCGCAAATCTCAAACTGCAGTTCGACACGTCAGGCGTTTTCCTTCGCACTTTCGACATTTAGCAAGGCGTCAAAACGAAGTTGTCGCTGGAAGAGCTGTGTTTCTCCGTGTTTGCAGGCGTATTGCTGGGCCTGGTCCCTAGCAGTTAGCGGTAAACCTGATGCTAAAGGTCTCTAATGTCACAGGCAATCGATGTGTCGAGCCATGACAGACGACGCAATTTGTTACACGCCATGTTGATGAAATAGGAAACGATTCTACTTCAAAAATATTTCCAGCAAAATCACGCTAAATGTTGCACCGTGTGTCGCGCTTTAACGAGACGGGAACAAAAAAAGCTCTTCAGTTATGAATGACTAATTTATGGACGGCCGAGAATCCAAAACCACGCAAAGCCTTTCTCGTTTCAGACAACTATTTTAACGACCTTCTAATTGACTCAAAGGTACTTAAACTTCCAGTCTCAGCAATAGCATCCTTGAGTAGCGACTTGACCTTAGCGGAATTAACAGATCACATTATAACTGCAAGACGAACTACACTACTCAATACTCAATCTCAAGATAAATTCTCTTTTTATTTTTGGCGATTTGAAAATATTTCAAGGTTCATATTTTTGGTAAAGGAAGAGTGCAAACTTGAGGAATTTGAGCAAGCAATCAGATTGTGCGTTTAATTTGCAGCATTTCGATTCTTAACTTTTCGAAATTATTTTACAACGAAATCGAAATATCTGCGCAGCCAGTTAGAACGCGCGTTTATAGCAAACCAATTTTTGGACAATTTTCAAGAGTATAAACTTCTTGTATGAGTTCAAACATAAACACAAAGTCAAGGTTTTTTACGCAACCAATCAGAATTCTTCCTTCCAGATCATTTGCATGATTATTGATTTATCTAGGAATACACAGATGTGGTTTTTAAGTATTTCATTCGTACCTCGTTCTATAGATTTCCATTTAGCCTTTTTCCCCTTCAACATCACTTCTCTGTCATTTTCCTTCGCACACTGAACGTCCCGAAAGTTGGGAGAATTCAAGGGACAAAGCTGCAAAATCAAATGAGAAATTTTATTACAAAAATTTTTTAAAAAAATATTTTTTCTGAGTCATTTTGGTTTAATAATAATAATAATAATAATAATAATAATAATAATAATAATAATAATAATAATAATAATAATAATAATAATAATAACTTTATTCTCATAAAGCGCCATTTCCATTAGTTCTGTCCAATGGCGCTTTACAAATTACAATTAAACACTAAAAATATGTGGTAAAATAATTAAGAATTATATCAAGATGTTAAAATAAATTTATTTTTCTAGTTAGACCCAGCCTTTGCACCGAGCTCCGCATGCGCCGAATCCAACGCAAACGAGCGATCATAATACTCTCACATACATCTTGAACATAGACTTATAACCACATAACGTTATTTCAGTGTAATCTCGCATGAAGTATTGGTCCCCTATTACGACGCATTCTCGGTGAAGTATTGAGTGGATTTGCTTGAGAGTTGGCTTTCTCCTACGTTTTGAAGGTTAAATTGTTTTGGGTTTCTTCGGTTTTCCTCTCTCCGCAAAATTCGATAAACTTCTAAATTCCAATTTTTACATTTCCATTTAATTTTCATTATTATTACTCGAGATTCTAGACACTAGACCATCTATTGCAGTGTACGATTTCCTCAGGAAGAGGAGTGGGGAAGGATATATAGCAACCAATAAAAGACAAAAAGAGACGCCCTAACTTTATAATCCACCACTACAAATGTTTGATTAATACTCCAAGATCGAGTTCTGTGTTGCTCAGAGTAAGCCTCAATTTTGTGTAGAATATTCACGTGTTCCAGTCAAGGTCCGTGGAATTTCAAAGTGTTCGTATTGTTGAAGTTGTGCATTCTTTACTTTACCGTAGGTATTTTTACTCCGACAAAGGACTAGCGTCCGAAACGTCAGTAAGTTTTTTCATCTTTTCACGGTGTAAAATTTACCCTTTTATCATAACTGTTTCATTAGAAACACCGACGCAGCTCACACTAGTTTTTAGCTAGTTATCTATTTGTTGGTATTTGAGAATATTTTACATTGATACGAGGCTAACCCTGAGTAAATGAGTCTGTAATCAAGGAACACAGCATTAATTTGGAACTCGAAGAAGGTCTATTTTATTTCACCGCGCCTAAGATATATTCCAGAGACTAGAAAATCACTTGCGCACACCTTGCACCGCAATGAATGTCCATCTATTGTTCTGGAATTAATTTAAAAGGGCAGAGCAAGTCTCGCCCTCAGCTAAATTGTTTTATTTGACCTTTCTTATTAACCTCTCAAATATCTACTCTCGAAACCCGTGGGAAATTCTCCCTTCTTGACTTGAGCGTACGCCCTATGAAGATAGCCTGCGTGCAGCCCGACTTTAATTCTGATTAAGATGGTCTGCGAATCAGCGCAAGTTTCCTTAGTTTTTCTTGACCCCCGGCGTGGTCGTACGATTAAATATAATAGGCTGTGATTGGCTGTTATGCCAATTCATTTTAACATGCATTTTGATTGGTCTTCGGTTGTTCTAGATCCCAAGCATGGTTGCACGATGATATATAATATACTGTGATTGGCTGATATGTCAATTCATTACTACAGGTCAAAGGTTTTTATCTACAAGACAGGTTTAAGTGGTTAAAGATTCTCGACAACACATATTGATATGCCATTCCGTTGTGCAAATTCAACCGTTTTCGTCAAGAATCTACATTTGACTTATTTTTTCCAAGTTGATATCACAATGGACTTGGTTGAAATTTATTTATAAGCGCTGCTTTTCTCTCACTTTCTCTCTTTCCCTCTCTTTCTCTCTCTTTCTCTTAACCCGAAAGACTTTACGCATTCTTCGCATTTTCAATTGTTGACAATTCTCAATCTTATTTGCATACACTACCTCCAAAAATCACTCGATAATAGAAAATAAAAACGTCTTAGCTCGGAAATCAGAGGTCTCAGCTGTTTAAGGCTATTTTAAAGGGAGTATAATATTCCTGATATCAGCAATATGCCAGTACGACCTATAGCTAATGCTAAGAACGGCTGCGAAGGAGGCTAGATCAGTATCTGCGCAAACAGGTCCACAACAGGAGTCAAACATTAAACCTTTTCAAGTGAATGTTTGCAGGACTCTTTAATCTCATTTTTTACCTGTTTATTAATCTCCAAGTTACGTTTAACCAAGTTACGAACAGCCGAGTATCTGGCTGCGCAAACAAGTCCCCACATGTAGTCCAAACATTAAGTCTTTTCAAGTGAATATTTGTGAGAACTTTTTGATCTCATTTCTTACCTGGTTATTACATGTGCGGTGCTGTCTTGGATATCTAAGACAAGGGCTTCTATCTCTGAAAGAAAACAATTCCAGTTTGAATGATGTAATGAACTGCGCATGACCAAAAAAACTGGCGGGAAAAGGGTGCGAGTTCAAAGCTTTGAAGACTCGTTAAATTGCCATGGATAAAACTGTCAACGGTAATGTAAATGCTGTACGTTCAGGTTCACGTTCATGTATTCCTGTACAAAGCATTTGGCAATAAGGAGTGGGGGGTTTAACCTATTCAACTTCAATTTTTTAGTCCAAAGTTACGAGTCCAAAGGTCTCATGCTTTTATTATTTCGAGGATTTCTCAAAGGGATTTCTCAAACAAATTAATAATGAATTTCAGGGAACTATCACTACTAGCCACGACGATGAGATGGCCACGACCTTCACAAAGGTAGCCCAAATATGAAACCGACTTTTCAAATCAATGTTTGCTGACCGGATATCATTTGAACGAGATGACAATGAATATGATCTTTCAACAAGGATTTTGACTTTTGAGATAACCTGTGTATGGCTGAAGGGGTTGTTGAAGGCGGTGCGGAGGGAAAAAGAGGTTTTTAGATGCTATTGTACATACCTGTTGCATCTTCTGCCTCTAAATTGAATTCCAGTCCCACACGTACGAGAACAACGGCTCCATTCCGACCACTCTGACAAAAAATCCATTCCATCGAGGTCATCTTTTTCTGCCTTCACCTCAGGAACGTTTTTGGCGGAGACGTCCTAAATTGAGGAAAGAATTAAAAAATGCTTCAGATTCTGAATTGGAAAGGAATGGAATGGTTTGAGCTATTTGACTTGCTCAAACATAAAAGAGAAAGGGAAACTAAATGAATGAATGAAAATATTAGTGAGAGAATGAAAAGGAAAGAAAGAAAGAAAGAAAGAAAGAAAGGAAGGAAGGAAGGAAGGAAGGAAGGAAGGAAGAAAGAAAGGAAGAAAGAATGAATGAATGAATGAATGAAAGGAAGAAAGAAAGAATGAATGAATGAATGAATGAAAGTAAACTAAAACAGACGAAAGTCATTATTAACCAAACTTTCACAAATCGGAAGAATTACTGTTAAAACTACAATTAAATTTTTGACTTTCGCTAAACTGAAAGCTGAACTTCACTCCTTTTTTAGTCACAACACTCTTGAGACTACATGGATAATTCTCGACTCTTACTAATTGGCTTAAAATGGATTAAAAAAACCTCACTCGAAGAACACTCTGTTATTGATATATATCTCAAATTCTCAAACGCGTGCGAAGATTTGCGCAAAAAAATCGGTTCGTCAAGAAAAATTGTACTCGGTCCTAAAAGTAATGTTTTTCGTGATGAGAATCAACCTTTTTTGTAATTATCCCGTGCAATAACGCATGCTTTTTCACTCTACGGTAACGTAAAACAAGATGTTCAAATCTCGCGTGAGAAACTGGAGTACACAGCCATTACCTGCGTAGTATCTCAACCGCATGTTATCAATGAGTCGAAGCCCATTGTATCTAGTTCAACGTTAATTACGCTAAGCGAATATTGCGGTTTTGACTGCGCGTTTTGTGAACGACTAAACAAACAATGTAAACCCGCCAGGGTTAATCAATTCGGTACGTTATTTACTATGTGGGTTTGGTGGTATGTTCCAGTACTGTTGCAATACTATGTACAAGATGGGTTGCGTTGTCTTTCTACTTAATGCTCTTATAGAACAATAGGGAAGAATGAGGGGGGAAGGGAGGGGGGGATATGAATCAATCAGGAAGATATCGTTGAAAGCTAATAACCGTCAACAGTGTGAGTGGGATTAAAATAACGAGGAGTAAAAAGAAGAGATTCAGTCGGGGAAAAAGATAAAAGAAAATTAATTATAATAATAACAATTTTATTTCTCATAGAGCGCAAAAATTCATTAAAATATATGATCTACTGCGCTTTACAATCTTTACAATCATTAAGAATCAAACTATACTAAAACTATATCTAAAATCATGTAGTCCTATTTATTATATTTACAGATAGAAAATCAAAATAGACGTCACTAAATGAACTGAATTTACCAAAACTCACAGTTACTACGATCTCAGAATTTAATTAAAGATTAAAAATAGGCTTGCCTAAAAAGATATGTTTTCAATTCTTTAGAATAAAAGGATGAGATTAGGTAATTAGGTTTATTAGAAAAATGTTGTTATTGAAACGAAGGAGATCAGAATTATTCCAGTGGTAGTCTCATGGACTGCCCCCTCTTCTCACTCCCTACCTCCCAACGACACTAAAAACGGCTGAGGGGAGACTACCTGCGTTGCAGCCTTCAATAATCGTTGGGTTGGGTCCTTCTCCTCCGAATCCCAACCCCACGATTAGGCCATTACCGTGGTGTCGAAGTCAAACAACGAGAGCCTCAACAAACCGTTATAAAACGAAAGTCTACAAAAAGAAAAAAAAAACAAGGCAAAAAAGGAGAGAAAAAATTGTCTGAGCTTTTTAAATATTTCATGCTTTTTAACACTTTGTTTTGACGACAGGAAAAAAACTAAACCTTATAATTTGATTAGTACGTAGATAAAAAGCGCTTAGCGAAAAAATCGTCTGAGTCTTGTCGAACGTTTATGGATACAACCAAGTAAATGTAGACTGGTTTTGTATGACTGTGAAATGTCACGCACATGGTCACGATATATCAGGACACGGTACTGTTCTCGTCACGACACTGTCTTGTCTCAGTTTCGCCCGAAAACATTCCTGAACACTAACAAAAGTACATTGTACAAAACTATTCGTCATGTCCAGTAGCATTTTGCGTGAAGAGGTGAAGGTTCATCGCCGCAAAGCACTATCAAGCGCGCACGCCAAGAGGTGTTTCAATTCTTCATGACAAGGACACGCACATCTGCAAACTATAAGCCTCTCCTCTCTCAAAGCATAGCTTTTCGATCAAAGTGCGTTATGTATTTTTGTGTGGAGTACTTTAAGAATCCTGTTAGGTAGTTGGAATTGGATTTGCATAAGTTAGTCACTATTAAATATCCTTTCTAGCGTTTTTTTTTTTTCGTAGCTGCTTATATTCTATTTTTTATATTCTATTCACTCGAAGAATGTGCGTGAATCGGGAAATGAATTTCCGCAGTAGATGCAAATCATATGAACATACTTTTAAAATGACCATGACTTCCATCGTTGTATGCGTCGTTCTACACAGAGTTCCGACACCTGCATATCATTTGCGGGGTATTCTATAATTGCTCCTAAAAAAACTTCGTAAAGCCAAGCTTGGTAAAACTTAAAAGAAATACCTGCGTGTCATTTTATGCTCGCAGTTTTACTAGATCACGGCACGCGTAATAAACCTTGTCCACAGGACGTGCGCTTAAAATCCTCTGAATAACAGAGCACATAGCATGATCTATAACAGAACATTACATCACAAGAAAAGAATTCGACTCAAAAGTGATCCTTGATTTAAGCAAAGTAGAACTTGATACTATCGGGCGAGACGATTAAATCCTTAGACTTACTCAGATTTCTTGATAGTACTATATAGGCACTCGAGACAAAACATCTTGCTTCAATGGATAATAGATCGACTAGTTCGTGGTATAGATACGAAGTTACCTGATGGGAGGGGCGCCTCTTCGTTTTGTTTTTATGGGCTGTTCGTCTGTTCAAACAAAGAGGGAAGAAAATATCTGGTGAATAAGATTCTTAATCAGTGCTAGCGGTAGAGAAAGATAGCATGCTCAAGGGAATGACACTTGGTCTGAAATGGGAACTGAACACAAAGACTGATTCTACGAGTCGTAGCCAAAGAGCGAGAACACCTACATATGGAAACAGTCTAAGGAAAAATATAACGAATGGTAAAAACATTACGTCCATCATATTAAACGTCGTGGTAAGAAAAAAACATGTTCAAGGGAATGACATGTGGTCTGAAATGGGAAAACATTGCGAATGGGGGAAAAACATTTCATCCATCTCAAATGACTTAGTAATAAAATTGATAACCAAATTCAAATGTTTTCTTAAGCGTTACTGGTAAGGAAAGACATCATGTTCAAGAGAACGACAGGTGGTCTAAAATGCGTAAAACATTACGTCCAATCTTGTGCAAATTTTGCCTCTAGTGGTGTACCGGTATATGATTATGTTGATCCAGTGTTCGAGCATATTTTCATTACATCCAAAAAGTCCAAAATTACCACAAAGTGGGCGCACCAACCACACTTTCCCGTGACATAGCTTAGTGGGCGACCAACATGAATGGGCTCGTATGGCACATCTGTTGGTCAATTTGATGTGAGAAAATAGTACTCAGATTGGCATTAAGATTTTTCTCAAAGATCACAAATCACACTGAAAACCTTATTTAGACCTATATTTCTTAATTTCTCCTAAGAATATATTTTGTCCTAACAAAATAAAAGTTTACGAAAAGAAATCTAGTGTTTTAAGATTGCGACAGTGAAATCTCGTTTTGAATCCAAAAGTATTTCCTGACTTCTCTACCGGAAATCTCCAGCTTTGTGTTGAAAGAACGTGGCCCCCAAAAAAGTCGCGCAATACCACAAAAATCCATCTTCTTGCCAGAGAATGCAGGCGTGAAGAAATTACACAGTATACAATTGAAATACAAGTTTAGAAAAGTTGTTGATTTTACAAGGTAAAATGCGCTCAAAGTTGCGCGAAATTTGGTGAATTAACGCTAATAAAATGCGTGATGTTTGAAGGGATCGACCAGTGTGACGTATAGTAAAATAAAGCATGTGTTGCAATATGAGAAATGTCAGTTATGTGAAGCGGCGGTGTGCCCGATAGATGTAATCTTGAAAACTGCGGAAACTCTTGTGCAATGAACGGATTTCGTATTTTGAATAATTTAAGTGATTCCATTCAATTTATCCTTTCACTATCCTACTTTTGTTGTTATCGTTGTTTTAGATAGTACGTCGAAAGAAAAAATGAAATATCTTGCATAGACGAGCGCGTTTAAACTCGCAGCAGGGAAACATAGATGTCAGGGGAAATTCTTCGATATTTTGGCAACCCTTGAATAAAGGCTTGACCCAGGAAACAATCAAAAACCACAGAAAATCCAAGACCTTATAAAATAAAAATCATATCAAACACTCGCCACGAATTCATCTCCTACAAGAACCCCTTGTAGAAAAGTCTTAGAATATAACTTCATCACATAGAAAAGTGTAGATAACGTTTTTTTCGCTGTCTATCTCATTCTCTTTCTTCCTTTCATGTGGGTGATGTTCTATTTTATATATTATTTCTGTAATAAGCCTTAAAATATTGAAGCTAAAACAACCGTTCGATCCTCAGGATATGCGCGTCTGTTCGACTTTTCTATAATCCGTGTAGCTTCAGCTTCGAATACCCTTAAAACAGAGCACTGATGGAGAGAGGGGGTAAAGTGCGCACCGTCGGCTTCCATTGATAGCAGTTGAATTCAACTGAAGGAACTACCGACTTTAAATATATGTACTTTACTTTACTTTTATTTTTTTTTAAATTGTTGAAATAATTCCAGAAAACAGATGAAAATTGTTTGATATCAATCGATTTCAGATTTTTGAATCCCTATATTCCATTTTCATTGACTTACAGGATTAAAATCAAAGGACACTTTTATCAGCACGATCTTTTATGAATTGTTTTGACTAAGAATGAAAATCTCGAGTAAATAAACTTTATTTATACATAAACTAAAGACTTTTTTTTACTTTTAATAATACCTAAGTTGAAAAGGTTAAAACTGTTTACAAATTCAATTCAATCTTATACTGTAATTTCGACAGCTTATAGTTGTGTTACTATACATGTCACGAAGTAGCAACGGCTCTCTTTCAACAATTTCGGCTTAGATCTTTCAAATTATCGAACGAATTTCGAGTTTATTAATATCAAAGATAAAAAAAAGCGATAACTCAAGAACCGAAGCTAAAGAAAGAGATTTTGGCGCCAAAAATATGAACCGCGTTTGGTATTGTTGATTTTGGTTCCGTTTGTTTGTATATCGAGGTCATGACCGAACACAAGAAAAAATGGCCAGTTTTGTAGAGACGAATGAATGGCAGACACTAGAAATTTTCATTGTCTATCTTTTACGTAATCTATTTTGACCTGGGCAATCTTGGAATTCACTAATCTTTATATCAATTCAGATCAACTGTTAAGGTAAGAACAACGCTGAGACAAACGCCATTGATATACAGTGGGAAAACCGGCAATTATACGGAACGAATCCCGAATATTTCGAGTCCGTCGAAGTAAACATATTTTAACTATATCATTACTTTTATACTTAGTGCAAAGTTAATTAGAATTTACTCCACCTAAAATGTCAATTATTAATCTAACAGATCATAAATTCATTATATACATCATAGTGTCGTATACATACCTTAATATACGATGTCAATAGCGCTTGGAGGATAAAATATGCTACGGTTATCTCGGGCGAAAACCTAAAATAAAAATTAAGAGTCAATTTATTTGCTCTGTAAAAAATCCTTAGTAATTTAGAATGGCGAAGGTTTAGTGAAATAGGTACTTTAGTTTTATGTTAGTTCCACGTGAAATTGATTGTATCACTAAAAGTTGTGAACTATTTTAGTAAGAATCTAAAGGAAGAAGACAAACTCACCGCATTTTCTTCGGCCGCCGTGCTGGTCAGATCAAACGTGGTGGAACTTAAGCCAGGGAGCTTGTAATGCGCTAGGAATAAAATGAATGTCCAGACGACGGTCCACGCAGCTACTCTACTTTATTAGTTTGACTATCGCGTTGAAATAACCTTTCCTACCAAGTGCGCTCAGACTAACAGGCTTGCGAAAGGTCAGGCGAATCAATTTTCATTGGTGACAGCTGAATATGACAGACATGGGCCTGAAAAATACCGCAATGGCGACACCCATCTCTCTAGGCGTGAGTTTCGATAGGTGCGATTATCATGATTGAGGCATGGTTCAGTAGATTTGCATTTGGACACCGAGGTGTGGGCTTTGCGGCAACTAGTATGCATTATTATTTGGGAATCAGTCAATAGATTAGGGTTTGTTTGCACATATCTTAAGAGCCTCTGTTTGTGTGGGTTACACTCGCATGTGTGATAACAGTAATTATAATGTGAAGTTAATATTCTGGTTGACAAACACGATAACGTTCAACAGCTCAACTTTAGCATAAAGACACATAACCCTTTAGGAAATTTGCACTAACAAATGGATAGAATGTAGGATGAAAAAGAAAAAATAATCGATGATGAATAGTCTTTGCAAATTTGACAACAAAAAAAAAAAAAACGCGAAAAGAGAGAAATAAGAAAAAAGAAAAAAAAGAAAAATTCACTAATCTCTCTATGATAATTTGATAAATCAAAACCTTTTCACTCACTCAGCTAGCTACACTACATTTGCAGTCAAAACGCAATATAGGAATACTGCTTTTGACCGTTAAACAGTGTAATAAGTTAAGCAAAGATGAAGAATTTTTGGCATCTTCTAAAAATTCACAAATCAGTTGACTACCTTGTGATGTCATTCACTTATCTCAAATTCCAAAGCTACCCCGTTAGGTCGTTTGTTTAGGCAGAGCCGGAAGCTTAAGCAAACATCCGCAGGAGTGTCGTCAATTAGATGTAATAGGAAAAAAGAAAAAAATCAGTCGACTAAGGTCACGGTTCAAGCCCGGTTTCCACCTTGGACAAAAAGTCGTAAAATTGGGTGTCAACATGCCTGGAACATGCTTTTTGATCTCATTTGGAGTATTTCAAATCGACACCTTGGAAAATATACCTGAAATAATATTTATCTTGCTAGTGGAGACGTAGAAAAGGTATTGAGCAATGATAATGTAAGGTTTGTTGATGCAACCATTTTCCGTGGTGCGCCGTGCCCTGAACGATTAGCCGTGCTGCTAATAGCTACTTTATACAAATTTGAAGGCAAAATTCAACAATGATTCTACTTAAGAAGATTGCGCAAATTTTGAGAAACTTTTAAGAAATTGTTTTAAAAACTCTCTCAAATTTTAATCGCACTAATTTGAAGGTAAAGAACACTGATATAAATTTTCAATTTTATCAACCAAAACTTGCTAGTTTGCTCGCCTAAACTTCAATTCGCTGGAACATGAAACAAAATTGATTTACATTTACGTTTAATTACCTGAACGAAATGAATCATAACAAATTATTAAAATTACTCCTAAAATACTTTGTGGAAACAATGAAAACTTAGTTAATTTTGGACTAAGTGACCCATGACATATTTATCAATATGAATTCAGAATTGTTATGAAGTAGTCAAGTATGAAGAATTACTGAGGCACAAAAACGTTGATCACAACGAAACGTAGTCTTGTGGTCTTTACACAAAAACGTTCTTCAAAAACCAAGATTATAGTGTTGTATGGTGAAAATTGAAGCTGTATTTAGACAATCAAAGAGAAACTTTATCATAGCCAGTCGAAATGCTTAGCTGGCTTTATATCTAGGACTTAAACAAGGTGTTTATGGTTCTTATCAATCAGATCAAGTAGATTTTCAAGTTTTAAACACTATCTTCATCAGGTGTGGCCATGTCGTCACAGCATGTTCTTGCCATTTCGACAAGACGACGAAGACGTCGCCCGATGCAAACAGATATACAAATGAATTTTTCACTCTTTTATTATGGTGTCTAGACCGCAAAATTCAAAATATCTTGCGGGGATTCACGCCTTCTTTAAACCGGGTATATTTGGGTGAAGTTCTTTCAACGTTCATGTCTTTGAAACCTCACCTAGTCAGACTCTACTAACTCTCAGTGCCACGCTCAGATCGGGAGAACGAAGAAGAATCTGGAAACTTGTGAATACAATCCCGGTCAAAATCCGATTAACCACTCTATTTATTATTCATGTCTTTACTACAATCAAACAATATTTCCTTTTTATAGTTTAATTTAGATTAAATGATTATCATGATTTCGAAGAAAAAATAAATGAATGCAAACAGCTTAACGAAATGGCCAAAGAAACGAAGAAAGATTTTGAGGGTCTCTTGGACTTTTTAGTTTCTCGTACTTTATGCAAGAATTTGGTGGGAAGAACCTGACGGAAGCAGTAGGCGCTCTCGGAAACCTATGTTATCTTTTTGTCCCTATATGGCAAAAACATTTAACAGTATTCAACACTTCAAGAACTTCAAGCTACAAACAAAGACATTTTGTAAACTTGTTTTGCAAACAACAAAAACAAAAGCATTTAACTGAATGACTCCGACGAAGGACTAGCGTCCGAAACGTCAGTAAGTTTTTTCATCTTTTCACGGTGTATAATTTACCTTTTCATCATTACAAAAACAAAAGCAGGAAACTGTTAGAAGACGTTTGTTGACGGAAATTAAAATGCTTTTAAAGCTGGAATGGAATTACAGTGTCAGTGATATAAAAGCTAAAAAAATGTTGAAAATAGGTCAGAAGAAAGTGAGAAAAAGATATTTAAACTCGTGACCATAGTAAATTAGAGGGCAGGAATTCAATTTCAAAAGCTTAGTCATGCGGCATGCACTATATTTGTGATATAAACTTCAAATTCAATTTTTGACATCTTTTTTTTACTCTAAACTTTACAAAATTAGTATGTCAAAATCATATTGCATTGTTTGATTTTTGCCTCTACTTAACATTTCTTTTGATATTTTTATCAAAACACTCAGAAAACACATTGGATCGAAAAGATAGACTAGATTGAGTGAAAAATAAGTGATTCATCCAATCTCTTGATTAGGGTGTGGAGCAAATTCTCAGCCACATTATTCAACACAGATGAAGTGTCATCTTGGCTTATTCTTTAATCCACTAGAGGGAGAAGTTTAGACAAGGTCCGGAAGCAAACCGATAATGGAGTTTAATCGATCCTCAGTCAGACCTAATTCTAGTTCAAACCTAAGTACAATATAAGTCAAATGTGACTTAGCTGTTGATCCGCCATTAATATTTAAGAGTAGAAGAACAGATTAAATTCAAGATGTGCCGGCTAAGCCAGCCTGTAATTCTAGATAACGATCTTGCTTGAATGATCTTTCCTAGTTAATAGGAATAATTTGATTTCTAGATAAAATCATTTGTCATTAATATTAAACATATCCATAGCCACTCAAGATGTTTTATAAGGGAGGGGTCTGTGAGGAAACAAAATTATTACTGAGCGGGGTGGAGAGGGTGGGGATCAAGTGTTCATTCGAATTCATTTATTATTTATGCTTTCTTTCTTTTTCTCTTTTTTTCTTGCATCCCTTCTTCTTTACAATCTAAAATACTTATAATAGATTTACAGGTCCTTTGTAAGTTTTTTTCTTTTAATTTCACGAATTCTTTAAACTATGCATTATTTTTTTCAAATTTTATAATAACGATTCAACAAAAAAAATTCTTTTTTCTTTTGTATGTTTGTTTTTCTATATTATATTTATTTATTTATTCTTTTTTGGGGGGAGGGGGAAGACTTATTTCTCGTGTAACTTTATTTATTTATTATTTATTTATTTCATTCTCTGTTCTGTCCTTTCTTTCACCCTTATTTGGTTCTTTTGTTCATTCTTTTTTCTTTTCTTCATTTCTTTCTTTAATTCATTCATTCGTTCCCTCTTTCTTTTTATCTATTGCTCCTCACCCCTCTCTTCCCCTCCCTTAATAAAATTCCTCGCCTCAAGCCCAGACCTAGCAAAGACTGGTACCAAATTTCGCTTATCCAATCAGAGACGTCCCTGAAAAATAAACAGCCAATCAGGGAACGCGCGGTCGATTTTAAAGCTGAACAAATACTTTGCAAAGCGTTGATTTCAGCAACGAGCATCGATACAAGCATCGTTCAAGGGAAACTTTTTTTAAAAACTACCTTCTAAACCTCAAAATGTCCATAAATCCAGATATTCACTACTCAACTAAATACACCGATGATACAGGTTTTGAATATAGGTAAGAAAAATTGAATATTTGCCGTGTAAGTGTGAAAAATGTCTACTTAAATTCGAGTTCAAACGGACCATAACATCAGAACACTTTGAATCTTGAAGACTTGAGTTTTAATGAGGATCGTTAAATAAAAACAGATTTAAAAGTAAACCATTAAATAACCAAGTGTTAAGCTGTATTTATTGGACGTTTAAGTCCAAAACCTTGCGAACAGAAACACTCTAAGTACGTCGTTAAACCACGTGTTGGACATTGGTTTCAAAATGGCGTTGTCCGTTATGAATTGTTTTAAAATGGAATTAAAATCTTAGATTTACCAGAACCTAAACGTAAAAATACACCACGCGTAGTTTCCTCATAAAAAAACTTTAAAATGCTATAAATTATGATTCAAAGTGAAACGATTTTGAACATTTATGTTTCCATCCCGCAAGTCAAAGACCTCGCCTCTCGAGTAGAGGTCCTTTCCTACGAATTGGTGATTCTTTACCTAGGTAAGACACTGTTCACAGTATGCTTAAACTTTATAAAAGGTCTTTTTCCAAATTATTATAGACATGTAATGCTTCCCAAATCCCTGGCCAAGAAAGTTCCAAGGGATAGATTACTGACTGAAGAAGAATGGCGAGGAATGGGTATACAACAATCTCAAGGATGGCAACATTATATGATTCACAAACCAGGTAGAGTTATAATTAGCAAATCTTTTTTCTTTAGGCCAATGAAGAATGAATGGTAATAGAATATGAAAAATATATTATGATATATAAAATTCATTTATGAAGAGGTTTACTTGTAACAAAAACTAACCACTTCCATGGTAAAAATTTTCCTAAAAAAAAAATGAAGGGGTTGAGCAGAAGCATATGCCTCGTCAAATTTTTCCTCAAACTTGTATGAAACTTAAAAATTGTAGTTTGCTATACTAATCTGCTGGTTTGTTTACTTTCAGAACCTCACATTTTGCTGTTCAAAAGGCCAGTAACCTAGAGCTAATGAAGAGACAAATAAATATAATTATGGTTCATCCAAAAAATGGCAGAACGATTTAGCTAAACAAAGAATCAACCATCATTGTAAATACCAAGAATATTGTTATTCAAGTCAAGTCATAATACTTTTTCTTGCATCTTAAATATTTTGACGACGAATTTTTGCTTTAAGTTTATGGTTAAAATCCACTTATAAATGTAAGTTTATTAGAAGTTTTGGATATAATCTTACAACTTATTGCTCATTCTTTTCCAAATGCTTTGAATTATTCCTAGATATTATTCATAATAATTCTTGTAATATCAACACCATTTATTCAATATTTTGTGCAAGTTCTTGTATCCCACTTATCAGATATTGCCAATCAATATTTTTTTGCTTTCTGTGTGTTAACATAAGGACAATATATTTATCTCTCACAATTGAATGAATGTCTATATTATACACTTTACACCTCACACTCTCTTATAGAAGCAAACCTATATTCATTTTCTAGCAATACTTGTACATATACTGTAACAATCTTCTTTTGCTAATAAAATTTGATTTGGCAAAGCATATCTTGTACATCATAAGTTTTAGGGACAAGTAAATTCTACCGACAATAAGCTATAACTTCTTTCCCAATATGACCCTCAGGGAAATGAGTGTGAAAGAATCTCGAACACTGAAAGTAACAAATAGAAAGAGGTTAACATGGTTTTTATTTTAATGAAGAATCTAAGGCACAACTTCAGAATACCCAGCCTAATGATATTCACACATTAATCCTCTATTGTTCTTCTATTGTTATTGTTATATTCAAAAGACTTGCTTCATACTAAAATAAAGAGCATGGCTGGGTATTCTGAAGTTGTTATGAATCTAAAATATAAATTTGTATTCCAAAAGTTTACCTCCTTGTAGTCAAATTTCTTGAGAAATGAGTTGATTACCTGTAGATGAAATGAATGACTTCGTGTTACTGTGGTTTTCCATATTTCTGTGAAGTCAGACATTAAAACAGTTTCATTGCATTCTGTTTAACAGCTACGAGGATTATACTAACCGATTTTATTATTTTTACTTAATTGAATAATAACCCATGTTAACTAAGATCAACTGCAATCGGCTGTGAAAATTATCTGCTGAAAGTAAACTTGTAAGTTTGTTTGTCCGAATTTCGCCTTTGTCTTCGTTTTTATGACGTCACGGTTGTGCTGCGCTATTGCTTTTTTACTGTTGCCAGTCAAGAAGAAAAGGTACGGACTGATTACTTTTAGATTGATGGCAGTGAAAAACCAAATTTCAACATGCAGCTTGTAACTAGAATATTGAAAATCACAGTAAGGGATGATAGAATCTTAGAGCACAAGCCATGTATTGGTACCTTTGATAGCTTGTTGAAGCAAATGATATGAGTTGGTAATGCCTGCAGCTTTTCATCCTGAACCCCTATTTTATCATACTCTTCGTTCAACCATTCATTTGGGTTCTGATAAAATATGTCAGCTTCATCTATATATCCTGGACTTTCATTGGGAGGACACTCGAGAAACCTCATGGTTATATTCTCGTGTATATGACTGAAAGATTTTATAAATAATTTTCAAAATATTTATGACTGAGAATGTGCAATTTAGTGAAAATGCAATGAAAGATTTCATATGAACATAAAAGTTGTACAACAGATAAAAAACATTACAATGGCCTGATTGCAGTGAGCAAGCTCACTGTATGGATGCTCAGGAATGGCCTTAATCAAGATCATAAATGCATTTTATTTATGTAATAGAGTGCATACCATTTGTCTGTAAAAAACTTTGTAAGAAATTGCACTAATTTGCACAAATTTCATATTTCCAAAAACCTAACAAATTTGCACTATTTTGTACGATTTTGTTAGTTAACTTTTTCGCATATATATGGTATGCAATTTGTTGCATGTTTTTTTTTAAACACATGATCAATTAAAACATTGAGGACCAGTGACTTACCTATAGTAAGGAGTTGAGTGACATGGCATAAGAAACAATACTGATATATTGTTACTGTTACTGAAATCGTTGCGCAAGTAAGCCATCACATCAATGACACCCTTCTGATGGACCAGCGAAAAGTACAGTGCTACAGGAATGTTTGTAGTACAAAGGAAGGCAATGATAGCAGGCAATAAAATAGATTTTGATGTCTTCTTAGCTTTCTTGCTGCTGTTATCAGGGCTTGCTCCAAGGGAGGACAGATAGGACCCACAGTAGCAAATGCACAGAGGCAAAATAGGAAAAATAAAACGAAATTCCTTGTGTCCAAGAAAACTGTAAAACAATTGTTACTGGTCTCAAAAGATACACAGTTCATGATTATGTAACTAGGAAATGAACTAGCAAAATCCTCAATACGCAGAGTAAAATGATTATACGTAGTGCAAAAAAATATCTGCATTTTTAACTTACAGAACTTCATCTAATTTTGACTGGGAGGAATTATAAGACAATAATTGAGGATAGATTTATAGCAGCTTAAGTTATTATAAATATTCATCATAACTAAGATTTCAATTTAAAAGAAAATGTTAAATACCTATAGACAAAGGTGACCCACAAAATGAGCAATGCTGAAATTCTTTGACTTCCTTTGGAATTGTAGACTCCAGCACAGAAGAAGGGTAGATGAGAAAATAATATCGTTGGCAATCCTTGGGTAAAATACCTACCAAAAGACCAACACGAGTTATTCTTGATGAGGGAGATAAGGTAAGCTATGTGAGCAGGGTACAAAAAATACTATAGCAGTACTTACCAATGCCATGGGTGACTGCCATAGAATGTCCCCATATCCTTGATAACATTAAATGCAACAAAATTCAGCTGAACTAAAGTTAATTTGCCATAAAACCAGCTGTCAATAAAAATAGACCACAGCAGAGCAAGAATACCAATAGGCATGATGTGTGCAAATATAAAAGACATTTTCCTCTCACTTTTGAAAAATGATATTGTGGCTAAAAAAATCCAAATAATGGCTGATGTTGGCCTAACCAAGCAAGACAAGGCAGCAAACAGCAATGAGAGAGTTAAGTTTGAGTTCTTTTTAGATTCTGCTTCATTCTGTATCTCCCAAGGCCAATAGTATAAGGCAATTGTAGTAAGAATAGTTTCTGTGGAATTAGTAAGAGTTCTTGTTACACAGTAAAACGTAAACCAAGAAACCAAGCTACAAAACAGAGACCACTTCGCACTTTCTTTTCCGAACATTTTGGTTGACAGCTTAAATAGATACAAGTCTCCAAAAGCTGCAAGTATGGCTTGAAGTAAACGAGGCACAATAATCAAAGCAGTAGCGTTATCCAGACCAAGGAATTGTAGTAGTTTGAAGGCACTCGCAAAGAAGAGAGGAAAGGTATAGCCTCTCAAACCTTCCTGCCATTCCCAGGTGAGGTAGCCATATCCAAAAACCAACCTATGCGCTACTTCAGGGCCTTGCCAGAATTCGTCTGGGACGAACCATGTTTTGATCAAGCAAGCGTTAAAAATTCTAAATACGAGAAGACAAGGGAGTAACATTGATTTTGAGAGCAGATTTGCTTTCACTTTGGGCTGGATTTGTTCCAGTTTGACCGAAGAATCTCTCAAAGGAACATCAGATTTTACTCCACGCTTCTTCATTTATGATTCCCACGTTTTTCTATTCGTAAAAATACTTAAAATCGGCAAAAATGTTCAGTTTTTTCATTCAAGAATTCCTTTGCAAATCGTCTTTTTTCTCTCTTTTTCTCTTCAACTGCACAAAAAGACCAGGCGTTTCGCGTCCTAAGGAAAGAAGCTGGTACTAATGACATATACCGCTGGAATTGACCTGCAGGCTCACGTCAGTCAAAATCAGTTCAAAAATTCTGTGAACTTTTTATGCAAAGATTATCTAGGAATATTTTGCTATAGATCAGAAATCAAATTGAAAGACATATAAACTAAAGTGATGGTTTTTAGAACAATCCAAAGGCTTCCTTTGCATCAGCTGTTTGTTGCAACCCTGGCAGGCGTACTAAGTGGAGTCTATATATTCAAGCCTTTATTTACCAGAAAGACAAGAGATCAAAATGTGGATGCTATACAAAAGACAGGAAACATCATTAATACAGAAGAAAAAAGCATGGAGACTACTGGAAAATTATGACGTCGGGAACTGAGGAGAAGATATTTTTCTTGAAAGTTGTAATGAAAAAAATCGTCATTCAAAACTTCCCCATCACAGGAAGAGTGGAAGCTTTTTTTTGGATTTGCTTGACCACAAAATAATGATCCCAAGCAGGAGCATAGGCAGCAGGGGGAGCCAAGGGGGCCAGGCCCCCACCCTCTTTGGTTTTTTTGGGGGGATTTGGCATTTTTGGGGTTCAGATGAAATGGAGGATTTTGGAATCTGGGCCTCCCATTTCTGAAAATCCTTGCTAAGCCCCTTCCAAGTCGAGGTTGGACTTGATGTATTTTATCAAGTTCAACTTCACGCTTCACCTTGGAACCATTGTTCAATTGTGGTCACTCAAGTGAATTTGGTAAAGGTCTATAATTTTCCATGGATTTGCCTTAGAGGATCCAAAGGGTGGTAAAAATTTGAGGAGAGTATTTTGTGTATTTTTAGAAAACATTGGTATACATACCTCCCTAAGAGAGGGTTTTGGAGGGTCAGAGGAAAATGTTTTGTAGAGCAAGAAAGTATTTATCACTCCAACAAGGGGATTGATTTTAGCCCTATTACTCCAATAATTTTTCATAAAAAGTTAACTTGAATGCACTTTGCTTGATTAGCTCTCCCTCCCTCCCTAGGGAGAACATTGGACAAGTTCTGATGCCACCCAAGATATTGAGAGGACCCAAGTTTATGATTTCAAAATCATGGCAAAAGGATTTTGTGGCACTATTTAAAGCTGTTGAAGAGTTAAGGCTTAACTTGGAAAGCAAATATCATGGGAAAATGAGACAGCAAATCGAGACGAAGAGCTGGAACAAGAAGTTAAATATGAGTTTCAAATCCATACTCTTAGACATATGTTGAAAGTTGTTGAAAAATCAGACTCAACTTGGAATGCAAATATCATGGAAAATGAGACAGCAAATTAAGATGAAGAGCTGGAACAAGAAGATAATTATTATGAGTTTCAAATCGATACTTTGAGACATGTTAAAAGCAGTTTATGACTAACTCCTGCCTGGCTCAGGAGTTTCAAGAAATAGGTCATATATATGGAACAATAGGCTCATACATGATTGAATTGATATGCAGGGCATTATATATTGGAGATAATACATTGCATAATTTTATTGCATAATTTTATTACCAGTGTTGACAGTATTAATCATTTGTTTTTGGCATGATTTTTCACATTAATTAAGCTCTTTCGCTTCTCTTCATTCCTTTCTTTTTTTATGTTATTTGCTCAAGCCACAATCAATGATGTTTGACAAATAAACATGCTATACTTACTCTTTGTTGAAAAGAGCTTTACTTATGCCAGCAAACTACCCTGCAAGCAGAGGACATTTTTCTTCCTTAACTTAGGGTTGTTTCCCCCCGCCTAAAGCCAGAACAGAGGGCACTGAGAAAAAGTGAGACCTCTCCTAAGCAGCGCTGGGGTACCAACAAACTCCTGTCAGCATAAAAATTAACAATAATAGCAGTATGATCTGAATGTCCAGATATATTTAGAATCTGTAAAGAGTCGATATCTCTAGCAGCTTTCTGGTTTACAAAAAAAAAAACATATTGCTGTCATAGAGTTTAGAGACATATAGTATTATAGGAGAGTAACTTAAAACAACTATTTCTATAATATAACTTATTTTTCTAAATTTATTTTTCTAAAAATTGTGAAAGCGCTTAGCACAATTTGACTGGTATTCATTTTTCAAGCCAAAGTTGCTGTGGAAGTTAAACTTCTCTTATTTCTTTAAATTAAATTGCTTGATATATATTTTCATTTGAGTGCATGTGTAGATATATTACCCTGAAACGTTAGTCTTTAATGGATAATTGCTCCATACCTTACTCCCTTTACTTTGGATGTTTGGATTATATATGCAAATTAAGGATGATTCCTATGGTTTATAACCAGTTACCAATGGCAACACTATACCTTCATATTCATTTGGCTTACCAAAGGTTCACACCACATTTGCATGTGATATGCTTGAGGGTTTACATAATCGGACAGTTAAATGTATTAAGTATCCACACATCAAACATTGATAGAGTTTCTGACCTAGTATTTTTGCCCTTCGTTGGTTTGCTTCCACAAATAACATGCTAGAGTCCTGCATGCAACTTGGATTTTTTTCTTTGAAAAATTATGATAAGCTTGACAATGAAAGCAATTATTCACAACTTTGAATATTTAGAAAGCAAAAAAAGTTCACCTTAATACTTATATGTAGTTATAATAGATGACTGTATAGAAATTGGACTTTTACTTTTATTTCATTTATTTCTTTCTATTTTTACCTCTGGCAATTTTTATTTTGAGTTCGTTCAAAGTCCAAAATGATCACAACGTTCAAGATCCAAATTGCAAACTATTAAAAGAAGAAAAAAAGTCATTGTTGATTTAAAATTATAGAAAATCTATCCCAACATTTCATTTTTTCCAACTCTCTATTTTTCCAACAAATAATTCAGAAATATTCCCTTTTTTCAATATATTGAAACAAAGCTAAAAATAATGCAATACATGTGCAAACTAATGACTTTATTTGGAAACAGCGTTGTGTGCGCGTCTTTTAGGGGGCTTGTTTGTTGTCACTGTCTCTTGGCACGCCTGATGCTAAGCCAAATACCTGTTCACCAACAAACATGCATATTTATGTATGGTAATAATTTTGGTAATTATAATTATAGAAGCAAAATACTGGGTCAATATACGAAGAAAGGCTCGAGAATTTTTGCAAGTGCTACGTGTCAATTTTTGAGAACGTCCAGAAAATTTCGAAAAATTCAGCACTTTTTTTACCAAACCCAAAATCTTGCGTCATATCTAACAGATGATTAAACTTTTCATGTTTTTACATTATCCTTTCCTGATTGGTTTATTCAAAGCAGCTTTAATCTGATTGGTTGGAGTCTGTCACGCGGTCACAGCTCATCTTCTCTCGATCAAAACAACAACAAACCAGTTTCGAACATCTCGTCAGTTGCAGGAAGAGGTGGAAGCTACATACTTGCCGCGATCTAGCTAGTATCAAACGTTTTTCAGATCTTCTTTTGCAAATTTCGAATGTTTTCTTTCACCAGGATGTAAAGAGAAACTTAGAAATGGCATCAAGAAACCTCAAGCCTAAGAATTCATCCGATTCTGAGGGTGAGGCAGAATGGACATTTATCGATACTGATGAAGGGACGATTGAAGTAAGTTGGTCGACAATCCTTGGCATAACACTTTTTCCTATTCAACCTTTACATATTTCTTCTCATTTCATCAAAAGTTTTAATCTCAATATTTCCGTGCGACGAAAAAGGTTTTCAAGCACTCTCTAGTCGCTCAGTACATCGAACTAAAATGTATGAAAAATATCGAATTTTGCCACCTAAAAAAGTAAAAATATCTAAAGAATATCTCGAAAAGCGTGAACTTCAATTCAAGAATATCATAATAAAAAAGAGAAGCATTCAACTAGATAGTGTATAGTTCAAGGTTAAGTTTTTATTTCACTTGTAAACATTGGATCACGTGATAGGAAAATAACTTAAACTTGATCAAATTACGCTCTGTATCTATCCCCTCCTTGTGCTACTAGACGTCGCCAAGCAAAGCGAAAGCTTCAGTCTAACTGTATCAGTTGCTTTCAACGAAATTTCAGATTGTTTTAGATTTTAGACAGAATAGCTAAATTCATACGTGCGAAAATTTTCACGTCATTTTTGAAATTATGCAGATTTTTTTATTTTCGTAACAAATCATTATAACTGTTGGCATATTTACGGATACTGATTCTTTAAGTTCGCTAATTAACGTTTTCTGATTACACTCATATTAAATTACTTTTAAGATAACAACAATAAAGCTTGAAAAAGGGACTTTAAACTTGAATTTTTTTTTTTTTTTCTGAAAAACGTCTTCCACTTTTAACTAAAATTGAATAAATTTTCTTTTTTATTATTCAAAACTGAGGTTTAAATTAATATGCATAAAATGAGTGGCTTTATACAGCTTTGATATCGTTAATATTGGCTATAATCTGCTTACATTCAGTACCTTACCCCCCTAAACATCCTCGTTCTGCAATCCATTTTGCTGGTATATCATTGTATTATTTTACATTTTTTACCCTCTTTATAAAAGAAATATCTGCTACCAATTTCTATGTTCCATATGCATAAGCTTGAAAATCTTACAGTACTGACTTACAGCCCAAATCCCACACAAGTATGCCATCATAATTAAATAGTTTCACTTTATTTTTGGTTTTACCTATCCATTAAAATGCATAGTTAGATATATGAAGTAGACAATGATGAAAATATGCCTATAAATTTGTCATATTTTTTTCCCAGTCATAGGGAATCTTCTCTTTATTACAATATTGATATTCAGTTTTGTTGTACTTTTAGTAACTAACTGTTTTCGTTATTTTATTTAATTTATTTTTATTATAATTTCTTTATGAATATTCCTATCTCATTATTGTCTATGCTGCAGGCTAGAGCCCTTCATTGTTGAATTTGCTGATAAACATATTAACAAGAAAATTTCCTTTTTTTAGAGAATTTTCCTCATTTAATGATTTACTTTTTTATTACAATAAGGAAAATAGCATTAGCGGTAGAAATATTTTATACTCTCTTTTCGAAATTCAGTATATTTTCTAATATTTTTTAAACGAAGTTTTAAACAAGCGAGTTCACAAAATACTTTATATTGGAGATGTATCATAAGTCACTGTTGCATACATTTGATAAAATGTTAGTCTATTTTGACATGTTAGTTTGCATTACCTGAAAAACACAGGAAACCCATAAATCTGGGACAAATCTGAATACAATTATTCTTAAATCAATCATGCCTGTGAAAAACCACAGGTAGATCTTAAATCTGGGTTTGCCTTCAATATTATTGTTTTTCAAAGGAGATCCATGAATCCCATTGGCTTGTATTGTACCTGCATAAAAACCACAGACAATCCACAAATCTGGGTTTGTTTTGAATATAGTAATCAATTATTAATACTTGGTTTTGTCTTGTTTTATTTTAGACAAGGAAAGACTCTGTCACCTATCGCAAACCTACATATTCTGAGATCCTAAAGGGAGTAGTCGCAGAGGATTTGGCCGAGGAGGTTGACAGTGAACCAGAATTCGAGGTCCTTGCTAGTTTCAAATTCCGACCCAAGGGAGAATCGTTCAGCCTTGGAAGCTCAGCTCCTAAACCTCCAAAGAATGCAAATGCGCAAGGAAAAGGAAGTGGTCATGAAGTAGATGATGATGATGAATCACCAAATGGCGACGATTCAAGCTGTAGTGATGATGGCATCATGATCATTTCAAGTCATTTAACTGGTGAAGATAAAGCTGATGAAGATAGCAATAGCAAAGTTCCACTACAAGCTTCTAATGATAATGATTACAATAAGATTAATAATGCAGGATCTATGGATGACAATAGCAAAGATAGAGAGACCGATGCTAACAAGAACACACACGATGAGGATGATGACTTCGTAATTACTGATGAAACTGAGTCTGATTTTGAAGAAGCAACCATGAATAATACCCCTGATGACAATGAAGATGATGATAAAGAATGCAAGAAAGATGTTGAATTAGACAAGGAAACACTTAGTGAAAGCACAGCTGACAGCTTGAATGCAAGCACCATAAAAGAGGCAACACCATTGAATGAGGAAAGCTATGACAACAACAGTGACAGTGACAGTGACAACCATGACAACAATGATGATGGATTCCTTGGCATACACAAAGGAGGTATATGCGACAACCCAGAGAAAGACTTGGATTGGGACAGCCTCACCTTTCAGCTACTAAGCACTTTACCGAGATTGAGTCTCAGTACAAGCACTCTTGAAGATGACAATAAGAACCCTAGACCACAAGACGGCACCATAGACAGCATTCAAGACTCTGATAGTGAAAGTGATTCTCATAGCAGTTATGCTGCCATTAGCCAAGACGACAAACAAGGCGATACATCATCCTTCGACGAGCTGAGTGACTCAGCTGATGTCAACAGGGACTTTAGTTCAGAACCAATGATTCCACAATGGCTCTTTAATGCTGATAAGGATGCCGAAGATGAAATAGAATCATTTGATGATGATAGTGATTACATCATCTCAGACATAGAAGAGCTCAAAGAATCTGGTCTAATTCCACAGTGGTTCTTTGATCCAAGCCACAAAGTACATGTAGACAAATCGGTAGATGGGGGCTTTGAACTCATCAACTCAGACCTAGATGACCTAAATAAGGATCCAGTTATTCCTGTCTGCATTTACAACCCAAGCTACAAAGTAATAGATACAAATGGATCTTTCAATGACGATGTTGAAGAAACCAACCCAATTATCCCAGAATGGTTTTTCGATCCCAACTACAAAATTCAGGACCTCAATGAAATGTTCGATGATGACACGGACTATACTGATTACACTGATTATGATTCAGATGATGACCATGACAGCTCAATGACCTTACCCCGATGGCTCTTCGATAAAAACTTTAAACCTCCAGATCAAAACGAGGAAGAATTTTCCTGGCCTTCTCAGTTGTTTGTGGATATACCTACGTTTATCATTCTCCTCTGTTTGACCACAGCTCTTGGATTTAGCATCGGACACGGTAAGAATCGCAGAAGTGGTTAACTTTGAATGTGTAGTGCCAGTAACTCTCCATCAAAAGAAAGGGCTTCAGTTCCATAACAAAATATATTTTAACCCTGGGCGTAAAGTTTCCCCATTTCAGACCACGTGTCATTCTCTGGAGAATAAGGTTATTGGTTTGAATCATATCTATATTTATGTGTCTTCTCGTGCGCAACTGTTAAACAAAGAAATGATACTCTAGGGAATGACACGTGGTGAAAAAGTACGCCCAAGGTAAAGAGGTCTATATTTATTGGCAGGTTTTGACTTAATTTGTATTTCATGATTATTTTTCTTGTTCCTGTTCATAGGTTTGACAGTATACTTAAGCAACCAATCCATCAACAGAAACGCAAAGCTACAAAACATAGAAACGCCAGCAAAACAATTCCCAAGCTCTCTAGAAGACCTCGGCTTGACGCCTGAAGAAATAGCAAGAATAGACTTGCTAAGACTCGAAGATGAACTCCATCAACAGAAAGAGGCAGACATGTTATCGGACCACCTTAGGTTTGATCTAAGAGAAATTTACAAAAGTCTCAAAGACAAGCACTATCGTCTTCTTCGTAATCAAAAAAGTACAGAGGATCGACTTCATATCAGCAAGACCATGTCTTGGTACTGGCGTATGAGGTACGATGAAGAAAAGCGCCGAAACGAAGTGACAGGTTTACCTACGAACCTTCGGCCTAAGAACTTTAAGGATATGGCGAACTTGGCGAGGAAGACAAAGCTTGCGAAAAAATGGAGGCGCCAATACAAGGAAAATTACACTGCACAAGGGCTAGGAAAGAGTAATCCTTTGAACTCTAATCTAAAATGGCTCGTTAAGCCCTTGGATGCAACGTTAAAACAAGATAAGAGACTAGGCAGTCGATACTTGATGAAAGCGATGGCTTTGTCAAAGGATAAAGACATGAAAAATTTCAGAAAACGATGGACACAAGACTTAAAAGACCTGAAGCAAAGATCCTGTTGTTCGTATCCGACGAATAAGAGCATCCAGTTGAAAAATAAAACAGCGGTTTCAAGCCCATTTACCTGGGTTAACGATAGCCGGGATTGTAAGCGAGCGAAGAGAAGCGATATCTTAGGTCTTTGCTCGACGAAAAAATCTTCTTTGGAAAAAACGAAAATTAATAATCCAACTGCTGAAAAACCAGCTAAAAAGGACTCTGGGAGAAAAAACGATGTAAAGTTTAGACCTTGCTTTTCAAAACCAAAGAATAATAGTAAAATAAAGCAAACATCGTCAAAAAATAAAGGCAAATTGTCTTCTAGAGTTAGTCGAGATCCAAAAAGGAGTTCAGTTCATCGCGCAAATAGACAGGAGAAAGTTCGCAGCGATAGGATAAAGAAAAGAGAATTAAAGAAAAAGGCTTTAGAGATAAAAAATCAAGTCGATGAACTTAAAGCTGTTCTTGTTGAACTTCGTAGAGAAAGACGTAGAGCTGAAAAAGAAAAGGCTAAGTTAGAAGCAAGTTGGAGAAAATTAAAGCGACAGCGTTTGCAGTTCGAGAAGGAAAGGAAGGAGAAACAGAAAAGTGATGAAAAGAAGAACAAGAAAGTAACGTCTAAACTAACAAGAGAGAAAACTCGATTGAAGACGTGGAAGAACGTTGCAAAAAGAGCTCAAAAGAAAGCCCATACTTTGCACAAGAATCTTAAACGTGTGTCTGTCGCAAAGCAAGAGTTAAAAGATATCAAAAACATCAAAAAGAACCTGAAAATTGAGAAAAGAAAGCTTCGTGAGCAGCGAAAGAATCTGAAATCCATAAAACGACAGTTAAGGAAGGAACATCGAAATTATGCAAGAGAAAGATGGAAGACGAAGAAAAAGCGTAGACAATTGGAAAAGCAAAGGATTTATGGATCAGAACCAATTGAAAAGAAGAATAAAGCCAAGAAACAAGACAAGACAAGTACTAACCGGAAGAAAGCAGAGAAACACCAAAGTCAACGTTCTTCTACTAAACGCTCCCAGGACAAGAAAAAGCAAAAACCTCAAAAGAAGTTTTGGGAAAATTTAGAAAAAAGTTTATATGAATGGGCTCAAAAAGTCAACAGGACAATAGAGTATCATCGTCGTGGAAAGGCGAGTAAAGTATGGAAAAAGTTGAGAGCTCAGTTCGATAAGTTTGTGGCTTGGACGAAAGAACCAAAGGAAAAGGAAAATAAGGTGAAGAAGCAAGAGAAAACAAGGACTAACGGCATAAAAACAGAGAAACGTAAAAGAGAACAGTCCTCTAACAAACACTCCGAGGATAAAAATAAGAAGCAAGCGCCTCGAAAGAAATTTTGGGAAAATGTAAAAAAAAGTTTATATGAATGGGCTCAAAAGGTCAACAGAACCATACGGCATCATCGTCGTGGAAAAGCGAGTAAAATATGGAAAAAGTTGAGAGCTCAGTTCGATAATTTAGTAGCTTGGACGACAGGAAAGTATTCCAAAGCAACGGGCCCAGTGAAGAAGAAGAAAGAGCATCACTCAAAAAATAAAATTAAAAGTCCAGTGTTTGAGAAGATTCTTGTAGAGCAGATGAAGTATGACGAAGAGAAAAGAAATAGTCAAAAGGATTCTGAAAATCAATGGAAATCGAGGAGTCCGGTCGTCAACCAAGAATAAATAAAAGTTCATGACGTGAAAAAGAAGAAGAAGAAGAAGAAGGAAAGAAAAAAGAAGGATCCTGAGACGTCGTTAAAGCAACGGCAAAGAAAACAACGGAGAAAATACCAGAGAGAACTTGAACGTCTTCAGCAATGGGCTTTACAGATGAATGAGAAGAAACTGGAGCACAAGAGGATCTATAGAAAGAAAGAAAAAAAGAGCCGAAAACGTTTCAAATCTGACAGAACTCATCCCAAGCCTGGCACCGAAGAAGATGCAGCAAAGGGACGGGATTTGGTTTCGGTGGAAGATTCAAATAGTACGTTTATGTTGTTGCTACAACCTCAGGCTAGCACGTCCGCAGACTACAAGACTCCAAAAGATACCAGAAAAGATAAATCTAGATACCAAGACAAGGAGAGTATCATTCGAGAAGTGACGAAGTCGCAGATAAACCACGAATTGAACGAGAAGAAAACCCAGACAGGTGTGACTCTTCCATTAGAAGATGATGTCATAAAGCTACCGGATGACGTCAATAATGGAAAAGAACCAAGTATTCCCTTGGATGTGACGTCATTTGATGATGAAAGTCGCAGTGGCCAAGAGCCAACTCCTCCATCTTTCAGTCCTACTTTCTACAAAGATTTTCCCATTATTGGAATCATAAATGACGCAAAGCGTAAAAGAGATGGGTCTATTGGTGAAGCGGATATCTTATCTTCTGACAGTCCCAAAGTTCCTGAAAACTCGCAGAACGGTGGCAATGGCCAGCGGACTGATCCTTGGTACATGCGCAGAGCTGAACAACGGGAGGAATTCCATGATACTGACACAGGTCTTACGTTGTCTCCTCGTCTCGTTGGTCCTTTGAAGTCCGACGGCACGTGGTTTTTCCAAAGATCCAGCGATCGCGCCTTACAGCGAAAATTATATGAGCCCTTGAACAGACAGAGCACGAGGGATGGATTTAAACATAACGCTTGGAGGTCCTATTTCCATCGCGGGAGACTTCGGAGCGCAATGAACGATGGGGAGTGGGTGTTTGAGCGAGCAAGCGATCGTGCTGAACAGCGGTCTAATGACGAGCCTTGGTACATGCGCCGTGCGGAGGGCAGAAAAGAAGACCGAGAGGAGAACAAAGATTCGTGGTTCATTGAACGTGGTTTCGACCGAGATATTCTACATCATTACGACGAGGATGATGAAGATGATGACCTGATGAATGATTACGATAATTATGCTGATCATGGCTTTGATGAAGAATATGAAGATCCATGGTTTTAAAACAATCCACCGAATGGAAACCTTAGTAATATTAGCACATTTAACGAGGTAAAATATCCCAATATGTTGAGCAAATGTTTTAGAATCTCGTTATTAAATTAGTCCAGGCCCGTCTCTAGAGGTGGTACGATGGTCCAGCCCCACCCCTCCCTTCTCCTCTCCTCCGAGTCTCTATGCAAAACATGCAAGAAGATTCAATAACGCAATAATATGTTTATCAAGAAATGGCAAAACTAAGATTGGTAGAAAAACGAACCTCCCTTTTCAAGTTTATAGCTACAGGGCTGAATTTCCTTCTCCAACAAATACAATACTTCCATCTCGAGTTCGCCTTTGCTCAGTCTTAGCCTCGATTGTGTACAATTGTGTTCTTTTCTTTCATTAAGGTCCATTGTATAGTAAGCAATGTACGTACTACGGAGTAATACGAGTTGATTAAAATGCCACGGGTTTTGGTTGAATAGCTGAATATTATAACGTACAAACGAGACTAAGACTGAGCAAAGAGAACTCGAAACTGGAGTATTCTAAAATAGAATATAGTTTAGGCAGGGTTAGCCTTGTGATCAGTTTACATTCAAAACTAAAACTTTCCTGCAAGAGATTGCATCAAGATTGTCCTTTTTGTCTCTGCCGTAACTTTTGTTCATTTTTGATAGGAAAAAAGGCTAGCCCTGCCTTCATGGCCATGCGTAAATAATTAGCCTAGACGGAACAATACGTTATGTATTGTAATCTCGAAAAAAAATAACTTAACATCTAGGGACTTAGTCCTCCACAGTCATTTCTTCCCAACCTTCTAGCTGTGGGCTTCCTGTCCAAAGCGGGAGCAGAAAAGACTAGGGGAGGACAGAGAGTAGAAAAATATTCGTCCACCAGTAGAGAGACAAGAGTGATGTTGGGAGAAGGCTTATTCAACCAATACCAAATCACAATTTGGGCATCAGTTTATGAGATTAGATTCAAAAATTGCAGATTTTTTTCTTAATTTTTAAATTCTCGGGGTTTTTTTGGGGGAGTGGGGAGAATTTGATGGTATTTTCTTTCTGGTTTATTTTGCTTTTTAAGATATTGTCTTTTTGAGGGGAAGGTAAGCTGGTTAGTTTTTTATTTGTGGTGAAAATCGGACAATTTTGGTTTTTTTTTCCATGTATGTGTTTGTTTGCTTCGAAAAAAAAATTTCGAGGCCTTTTTCAAATTGAATTTCAAGCTATCGTATAATTGAGAAAAGAATCGAATGTCAAGGCATCTTGCAATTGTTTTTAAACTAAATTAAAGGGGTCAACAACCTTCGTAACACGACCGTTCGTTTTGAACTCCGCACAAACCTCCTTAATACGACCTTAACACTACCATTTTGGAAACTTTACGATGCGACCGTGTAAAGAACGAAATCACTAATAAGTTAACATGTTTATTACGACCTACGTAACATTGGTCTCAGGACCTGCGTAATACGACCTCATGTATACGACCACTAATCCTTACGTTTGAAACAATGTTAAAAGGGTAAATTATACACCGTGAAAAGATGAAAAAACCTACTGACGTTTCGGGCGCTAGTCCTTCGTCGGAGTAAAAGAGGAAAGTTTGAATTTTTTTTTTTTTTTCACGTGAAAATAAGTTTTTATTTTGTTTACATAAAAATCTGGATCTCACCTCAATGTTAAAGTTTAAAAAATTTCAAATGCTTTTTTCTTTGTCAAGTAAGAGTACTTTAGTTCATTTCCATGTATGCAGTGTGTGTGGGAGAGAGCAGGGGAGAAGAATTGAAGTTCATTGCATTTTTTTCCTTTTTTTTGGCTTTCTTTTGGGGGGAGGCATTTTAGTGGTTTTTATATTTTTGTTAGTTTGTTTTTTAAGTTTGGGCAATTTTTTTATCGCAAACGATGTTTACAGTTAAAAGAAGCAAATTCAAAATAGTAATTGACAAAAAAATTGATAACATTTTTTGAAACCACTTTAAAGTTCTTCCTTGAAGTCAGTCTTAACTTACACGAATGTGAAAATATTTTTTCTGTGACTTTTTTTCAGTTCCGTTTTTCTGATATATTAAACTATTTTGCTTAAAAACTAATTCATGTTGACTAAAATGTAATTGGAATTTGATTTGACAGCAGATCACTGCCCAGCCTTATTTAGACCAAAATGAGAAACGTTCTAAAGGTTTCTTGGCAGGGATTCACTGCAGCACTAGAGTGGTTTTCGTGCAGCACTTGAGTGGTTTTCTTGCAGCACTCGAGTAGCTTTCGCTTATTACTAGAGTGGTTTTCGTTTAGCACTCGAGTGGTTTCCGCTGCTGGCCTTCAAATTTCTTGATATTCATATTTTCAAGGTTTTCGATTCTTTTTCAAGGGGAAATGAGTTAAATTACCAGAATATTCTATTATTATGGCAATAACGAGTTGCTACATCTAAGGATAGGTATATTTTGAGTTCTAACATTTATATGAAAAAAATCACATCCGATGCAAAGATTTTAAAAGCGATATCGAAGCTTCTCTTTTCGGTTGTCGGTCAAAAAGTTACACTTTCAACTTTCCATCGAACAAACCTCCTTTAACTTTCGCAAAACGTTACAAAGATTTTTTTTAAAACCAACCCCAGTAAATTGCGAGATGCCTTGGTACTTTCTGTCAGGGTGTGGTCCCAATTTCGTGAAACTATTCTAGACATTTTGTTCGTTTGTCTTTAGATTCTTTCTTTTTCCAGGGTTAAAATCAATTTGGTAATTTCATGAAGTATGTGATTTAAAATAGCTTCAGTTTTTTCATAACCGTTACGCCCATATTTTCTAAATTGTTGAATAAGCTTCTCCCTTTCTCTCCTCTCTCCTGGCTCCTATGTCTCTCTCTCAAGGGATTTTTAAGTCTCTATAAAGTTAGGATTAAGGATTCAAAGCTATTGAAAAGGGAGAGTGTTCCATTAGCTTAGTGTGAAAAGTGATGATCTTCAAACAGCGCAATTTTTCTACGGGTTTTTAAATTAGGTATTAGACTTTATAAACAACACTAAAAAAGAATTTATATTTATTTCTGTTGGTTAAGGCCAACAGACTCAAAAAAATGTCAAAATTCTTAAGACAATTTATTTGTCCAAAACGAAGAATTTCATTTGGTTTTGTGAAGTAAACTTCTATTTAATATCATAGCTTTTTTAACTTTGTTTGTAAGGTGCTCTTCTGACAAAATGTACTAGCAAAGTAGACATATTATTAAGATTATGCTTTCATTGCTAAGCTAATATCTTTAAGGGTGGTTCTGTTGATATGGCTATGAAGTTGTCTTCAAATTGCTCTGTGGATCGACATATCTAACGAAAGAGCAAGGAAAATCTTACGGAATTTAAGCTAGATATTTACCAACTATGTCTATGTTAATTGATTTTACAATCTATACTATTTGTGGCTTATTTTATTTTTGGGCTATTTCCATTAAAAAAATTCACGAAGCTTTGTTTTTCGCTGGGGATTTATTGCGATTTGGATTCGCCTTTTATGATATAACCTTCGTTTATTTGTGTGCTGGGCTTTTGGGTATAAATTCAAAAAAAAAAAAAAGAAGAGATAATTGTCGAACTCTTGCGCGCGCTACCCGAAGTAAAGTGTAAATGACTTGATACATAAATGATTTTCCTAATTCTATAAACCTTTATATATCTTTTTACCAATTTGAACATAATATATATTCGTGTGAAAATAAACTTTTGATATATATCCACATATGTACCTACCCTTTGCTTGACTTTGAGTTTGACTCGTGTTATAATTAGTTGTATAAATCCTAATAAAATTGAAATTAAACATTAATGTGTCGTCATGCATGGTAGGATTTTACGAAGAGGCGCTAGCTATGGCTTACCTGAGTGCGCGTACAAGAAACATAGGCTCTTTCTTGGTGTTGCAAGGCACCTGAAGCATATTAAGACAATAAAACTAGCCAAGGGTAAAGAGTTTGGAGCTATACAAAACATAATCCTAACCCAGAATAAAATGAAGATTGCCACACCAAGAAAGACCCGAAAAATATCCAAATGAAACAATATTCATAGAAGGCTGTACAACAGAGCAGCTTGCATAAATGGTGCGTATGCGTGGAAGAAGCACACGTGTTTTCCTTAATGCCGATTTAGACGGTACGATTTTCGCCTGCAACAACTTCGATTAACATTCGTTCACCTGGGTTCAGACCGCTCTATACAACGACATAAACCTTAAAAATTTCACAAGAAAAATGACTTCAACTAGGGAAAGACGAGCTACCACGGGAAAATTAATTTTAGAAATTACATCGAAATAAGGCGTCTTTCTGAAGCGTGTGAAGGAGTGCGGAATAGCCGGAGAATTACAAAGATCACAACACTCCAAAGGACACTAGTTTAAGCTTATTTTCTATATAGGTATCACATCGAAATAAGGCGTCCTTCTGAAGCGTGTGAAAGAGCGCAAAACAGCCGGAGTATTACAAAGATCACAACACTCCAAAGGACACTAGTTTAAGCTTATTTTCTATTAGGTATCACATCGAAATAAGGCGTCCTTCTGAAGCGTGTGAAGGAGTGCGGAACAGCCGGAGTTCTACAAAGATCACAACACTCCAAAGGACACTAGTGTAAGCTTATTTTTTATTAGATATCACATCGAAATAAGGCTTCCTTCTGAAGCGTATGAAAGAGAGCGGAATAGCCGGAGTTTTACAAATATCACAACACTCCAAAGGACACTAGTTTAAGCTTATTTTCTATATAGGTATCACATCGAAATAAGGCGTCCTTCTGAAGCGTGTGAAAGAGAGCGGAATAGCCGGAGTTTTACAAAGATCACAACGCTCCAAAGGACACTAGTTTAAGCTTATTTTCTATATAGGTATCACATCGAAATAAGGCGTCCTTCTGAAGCGTGTGAAAGAGCGCAAAACAGCCGGAGTATTACAAAGATCACAACACTCCAAAGGACACTAGTTTAAGCTTATTTTCTATTAGGTATCACATCGAAATAAGGCGTCCTTCTGAAGCGTGTGAAGGAGTGCGGAACAGCCGGAGTTTTACAAAGATCACAACACTCCAAAGGACACTAGTGTAAGCTTATTTTTTATTAGATATCACATCGAAATAAGGCTTCCTTCTGAAGCGTATGAAAGAGAGCGGAATAGCCGGAGTTTTACAAATATCACAACACTCCAAAGGACACTAGTTTAAGCTTATTTTCTATATAGGTATCACATCGAAATAAGGCGTCCTTCTGAAGCGTGTGAAAGAGAGCGGAATAGCCGGAGTTTTACAAAGATCACAACGCTCCAAAGGACACTAGTTTAAGCTTATTTTCTATATAGGTATCACATCGAAATAAGGCGTCCTTCTGAAGCGTGTGAAAGAGAGCGGAATAGCCGGAGTTTTACAAATATCACAACACTCCAAAGGACACTAGTTTAAGCTTATATTCTATTAGATACCATATCGAAATAAGGCGTCCTTCTGAAGCGTGTGAAGGAAAGCGGAATAGCCGGAGTTTTACAAAGATCACAACACTCCAAAGGACACTAGTGTAAGCTTATTTTCTATTAGGTATCACATCGAAATAAGGCGTCCTTCTGAAGCGTGTGAAGGAAATACGGAACAGCAGGAATCTAACAAAGATCACAATCCTCAAAAGGACACTAGTTTAAGCTTATTTTCTATATATGTATCACATCGAAATAAGGCGTCCTTCTGAAGCGTGTGAAGGAATGCGGAATAGCCGGAGTTTTACAAAGATCACAACACTCCAAAGGACACTAGTTTAAGCTTATTTTCTATTAGGTATCACATCGAAATAAGGCGTCCTTCTGAAGCGTGTGAAGGAATGCGGAATAGCCGGAGTTTTACAAAGATCACAACACTCAAAAGGATATCAATGTAAGATTAATTTCTCTTAGAAATTGCGACAGGCAACCCAGTAAGAGGTCCTTTCATTGGATTTGAAATAGTCATGGTCCATGAAGTTCACATCAAGCGAAAGGACCTTTTCGATGATGAAAAAGCTGGTGTTTTTTGTTGTTGTTGTTGTTGTTGTTGTAGTTTTTTGGTGTGTTTTTGTCCCCCAACTAGTAGACGAGTTGCTGTAGGAGTGTTGCTGCGAATAAAAAACGAGTAGCTCCAAATATAAAGGAACAATTTGCTGCAATTAAGAAGAGGGTTGCTGAAAGTTTCGAAAAAGTACAGCAAAAAAAGTTAATTAGGTACTAGTTTAAGGTCACCCATCTCGGTACTGACTTTGCCCAACCGGACTTGACTCAGTGTCAATGATCCCAAGATTTTTCCATTGGGCCACGTTTCTAGGTAAATCAGCATAACAATAGGCATGAAAACAATGCACCAGATAGACTAGACTTTTTAACAATCTCTTTACAACCGATTTCGTGCGTGGCAGAGATGCAAGGGATTAGCCGATATGGTCTGGGGGCCGGCTGGTCTCTCCCCTGATGCTTCGGCTAGAACATTTTCTTGCGTAATTCGTACACCCAAGGGCAGAAGGATTTAATCGCCGTCAGGTCCGAAGTCCATACGACGCCTCAGCTCTGCGGATGTCTCGGGGGTATGGCAAAGTGGAATCGATTTTTTGTTTTTAATTTTTTTCGGTAGGTTCGAACACCAATTTCATTTTTCTCATATTCCGAACATAGTTCATTTCCAGAATTAACATAACCTCGATCAAAAAAAATTAAATGTATTTTCCTGATTCGAAATGTCTTCCGGGAACAGTTTACTGTCGAGAGCCTTTACTCCACTTGCTTTTGGATATTCTGTATTTTCTTTCTATATATTTATTTCTATAGTTTCTGTTGTATGGTACTACTGTGACCACTTCATGTCTAACCAAAAGGTTAGCGTATATAATCACTTCCTAAACCATTTTCGTCCATCAGGTTTCTCTTAACCCATTTTATTTTATTTTATTTTTTGTTTTGCGTTGACCAAAACATATGACTCTTCGGTTATGAAAAAGGTCCTTTCACTGGATGTGAAATAGTCATGGCCTAATGGAGTTCACATCCAGTGAAAGGACCCTTCTGATCATGAAAAAGGTCCTTTCACTGGATGTGAAATAGTCATGGTCTGATGGAGTTCACATCCAGTGAAAGGACCTTCTGATTATGAAAAAGGTCCTTTCACTGGATGTGAAATAGTCATGGTCTAATGGAGTTCACATCCAGTGAAAGGACCCTTCTGATTATGAAAAAGGTCCTTTCACTGGATGTGAAATAGTCATGGTCTAATAAAGCTCACATCCAGTGAAAGGACCTTTCAGATTATGAAAAAGGTCCTTTCACTGGATGTGAAATAATCATAGTCTAATGGAGTTCACATCCAGTGAAAGGACCCTTCTGATTATGAAAAAGGTCCTTTCACTGGATGTGAAATAGTCATGGTCTAATGGAGTTCACATCCAGTGAAAGGACCCTTCTGATTATGAAAAAGGTCCTTTCACTGGATGTGAAATAGTCATGGTCTAATGTTAATCTGATTTGATTATTCCATAAAAGTAATACCATAATCCAATCAGAGTTCGAATTTTGAATCGGTTGTTATTTTGTATTCCGATTCTTCTTGTTCTTTCTCACTGAAAGAACAATAAATTGAAATATTCGAATAGACTAGTGAAACCATTAATGGAACGTAGGAGGGTAAGTTTGAGACGTTTTGACTATAATGTACGAATATTATGCACGAAAGGTTCTTTCACTGGATGTGAACGTTATTATGCAAGCAAAAAAAAAAAAAAGCACATATTTTTATTTGAGAAAGAGTAAAGAGGCCATTCCAAGACGTACTCTAGTCATTCAAAAAAAGTCTCAATATCCTTTCTAAGCTGAATGAGAACAATTGCTGAAAAGGGTTGGGCTGCCTGTGGTATCCCTGGAACTTCGAGCTCCACATGCAGTCCATTCTTAGATTGAATAGTCTATGACAAACGCATACTAAATATGTTTTGAGTACACGAATCAATCATTACTCACGTTATCTGTTTTCACTTGAATTGCATTGATGGGGTGATACGGTTCAGAATATCCATCCCCTTGGAACAAAGACTTTCTTTCCACCCTTTGCGGTAACACTGCTTACTGTACGAGTGCTCTCTTTCTGTTTTAGCTTGTGATCTGGCATGGCTCCAAGTAAGGGATCATTCAATGTCTTTTTCGATTTCCTGTTTGATAAAGTTGAAAAGAAATGGCAAAATAAGTGAAATAAATTACCAGATTCTGACTGTGTACCCTTAACCATTTCCTTCTCATAAAAACCATGTTTTCGATTATTTTCTAAAAATAGCTGCGTCAAAGCAATTGTTCAAGCAATGTTAGATATTTTACAGTGATATTAAGTTGAAATACCATGAAAAAACGTTTTTCGATCCGACACTCCACCTAGGAAAAGTCCGATCCAGGGAGTAAATCCTGATCCATAATTTCCACAATTTTGGATTTTGAGGATAAAACTAACAAATTCTAAAAGAGCAAGTAAAATAGGCATCAATAGTGTCATTTGTTTCATTTTTGTCGTAAAAAAGTAATAGTTTTACGAGCATCAAAGTATCAACCAGCAAGGCACTTGTCGTACACTATTTGACTCACACCTTCCCATCCCCCAAAGAATTAAGTACTACGATTGAACAGCGAAAGCTATGAAGACTGAAAAAAAATGCACTGCTATTGGATGAGCGTGTAGGAATAAGAATGTACCTAAATTGGATTCGATCAACTTAATAGAATAAAAATGTACCTTCAGGAACAGGATATAGCAGATAATATAGGGTGAACGCATATATTAATAAAAAAGATACCTGAAATGCAAGATCGATACTACATAAAGGAAATTGAATATACCTGGAATGTGGTTGAAAGTTTACGAATAAGAATAATAATAAATTGGATGAACGTATAGCAAAAGATGAATCAGGCTGTAATGGTATGGATGAACGTATAGGAGAATTAAAGAATACGAAGTGACTATAAACGTCAGTCAGCCGGACACGGTCTTCAAAAAACTAAACATCCGTCAGTCCGAAATTTCCCCACATTTCTCTTTGAAATCGGCTAATCTTTTTTTTTTTTTGAAACTCTTTATCTTTATTTAGAATCCTCAAGCGCTTCTAAAAAAACAAAAAATCCGCGAGCTTTCTCTTTTTAGCCAACCCTGTACATAGAGTACAGTAATGATGAAAAGGTAAACATGTACATAGAGTACGAGCGATGCAAGTGTGACACTTATAAAATGTTTCTCTGACGCATATTATTCTCATTGAAATCGGCCAATCTTTCTTTCGAATTATGCAAAATCTACTTTTTATGATTTTTTCAAACTACAAGTGGTAGGAATGGAAAAAAATGCTTTCAAATGGGTTTCAAAGTGAAACCATACAAAGAAGACTACATCGCGGGCGGAGAAGGACCCCCATAAAATACTATAAATGTATGTAATTTGGTCTGTGAGGGGGCTGGGAGAATCACTCTACGCCCGCTATGTAGTCTTTTTCTCTAAATACACTATTCAAGCACAAGCAAAGCCTGTTATTCTTTATCCTTGCAGTTGGTTGCATCATGAAGTAATAAAACATGAAACCAAGGCCGATCAGGATGATTTTCTAAGCGCTATAGTCATCATGGGCGAATCGACCGCAACAGCTTTGAGAAGAAGTTTGGAGACATTTTATCTCGATATTAGACCATCTATATCTAAGTTAAATAGATGCTTAAAGCTTAAATATATTAGCATTTACTTTAAAGCGATCAGCAGTCGTTTTGGTTGAGAAATTGTAGAAAATTAGGGACTCCCTGTGTCTAATGCGTGCCCAGCAGTCGAATTTTATTCAAATGCCGCGAAGAAGGTCGTTAGCGATTCTATGCCAAGGAGAGACAAATGCATCAAACTGAAATCTATTGAGCAGAGGAGAGTTGCTTGAAGTTTCTCTACGAAATTAGAATACTTTACTAAATCGATGAGCAGTCGTTTTAGTTGAGAAATCGCAAAAAATTAATAACTGCCTGGCACATAACTTTTTTCAAGTGCCGCGAAGAAGGTCGCGTATGAGGCAATCTTTCTTCAAAATAAAATTGTCGTTCATGTGGCAATGAACTCTATATTCGTACATGGTAAGCTTACCTTAATTGAAAATAAGCATAGATTTCTTTTTGATGATTTTCCCGCCACTTAAAGCTTTAAAATGTCGAAAATATGACTCAAAACTTGCAGATATTACAGCGAAGAATTACTTGAATTTGTCCACCATCTTGAATCTAGCGGGAAGCCCAAAAAGTCTAAAACCACAGGGATCCCACGCGAACGGAAATAAAAGTTTGATAAATCTAATGGAGTTTACCTCTAGTGAAATGCTGATAATTAACTCGTAAACTACTTTCGTCCTTCAAATTTCTTTTAATCCATTTATTTCAGTTATTTTCGTTTTGCGCTGACCCTTCAGACTTGCGCTGTAAAAAGTGTGGTATGCAGACAAGAAATAAACTTGTTCTTTATGTTCAGTTTGGGTAAATTTCCCGCTGTCGATACCCACAGACTCTCACTGGCTAGAGGAGCTAACGAGTTTCATTTTTTCTTTAAATAAATTCAATAAAAATAAAGGTGCTTTCTTTTTTCAAGTTGAAGTACACTCGCAAAGGCCACTGGGAATTTTCTCCCACAATTATTTGCGCGCTGAAATCCAAAATGGCGGAGGCAGGGAAGGAAAAAGAAATGGTTGAAAAAACATCAGATGAAGAGAAAGATTTATCGATACCTGAGAATGGAGAGCATTATACCAGGTCAAGAATTAAATTTACTACCCTTCCTTTGTTGTATTTAATTACTTTATGGTCTCATTGGTATTTTTTCCCTCTAATATTTAGCGCGCCTAGCGAGGATGAGACTGTGGAGAACTTGTCAGAGAAAATGTCAACTCTTGGTGTGTATAGTATAGAATAATTATTTTGCTTCAGATTTTATTTTCTAGGGCTATTGCAATTCCAAAATGATGTGCCTGAAAAAATATTCCAAGCTAACTCAAATAAGCTTAACTGTATATTAGTGTAAGCTTACTGCAGTAGTTAGGTTTAATCTTCTATATAATTCAATATAAGCATATTTAAGAATTTTAATATACAGATTCATGTATAGGCATAAGAGAGGTCTATGGTATACGTTTGTTATCATGATTCACTATTTTCATCATCATTATTATCATCATCATTTTAAATAGGGTCTGAAGCACAACAACCAAAGTATAACTGGATTGATATAACAGAAGCTTTCAGAGAATCCTCAATAGGTAAAATTAAATTCTGGTCTTGAGTAGAATGCAGACAGGATAAATTTAAAAAACTGTTCATGACTGCACGCACTTAAAGCCCTTAATTTACAAATAATCAATTGATGAGAAAATATAAATTATTTAACATTGTGTTGACAAGCACTTTTCCTTTTTTTTTTCTTTCAGAGCTAAAACATGGAGAACTTGTGCATGATAACATGTAAGTTTGACTATGAATTGAAATTTAATGCAACATTTACATTCAATGGTGCAGGGCTTCACTTGACATCATTTCCTGTCTAGCTGCAGAATATTCATCATTTGAATCTCAAGTTTTAAATAAAAAGTTTCCTGGCTGACAGCACAAGGTGGTTAGTGTTTGATAAACATTTTGAGCAGACAATGAGATTTAAAAACTTTTACCACCTTATTGAAACCCTGCAATAATTAGACTGTAACATAGTAGTTATGCAAGTCAGGGACTGCAGATAATCCATTAGTGTTTTCGTACTGGTCAATATGTATATTGAGTGACATATGAATATGGTTTGTAGGTTTGGATTGTTTGAAGCAATGTCTGCCATTGAAATTATGGACCCAAAAATGGATGCTGGGATGCTTTGTAACAAGACTAGAAAAGTAGTTCAGTTTAAACCTGCTGTGGAGGTAATAGTTACAATATTTTCCCAGAAATTAAGATCTTCCTAAAATATTAGAAGCAATACCCATAGCCCCCTCACTACAGATAGAGAATATATAATATAGCATATTATCTTAAAATACATTGGCCCTCAAAAATCTCCAGACAGAAATCACCAATATATTACCTGTTGAGGTCCTCACTACGCTTTAAACATTCTAATTCCCCTCTGCAGAGAAGGGGAGTATATTGAAACTCTATATTTTCCTTTACTGTTGTTATTTTCTTCCTGCGAGGTTTTAAATAATGTTTAAATCAAATGGGCAAGGCTGCGAATAAGTGCCAGTCATTGGACAATTAATGTCTAGTTACATTGATTGAAACTTGATTTATAAATGATTTGCCTTTTAATTGGCTGGACATTTGACGGGCTATACACTTGGGTTTGACAGGCTAAATACAGTATGCCTCTGTGGCCTGACAAATGACCCGCTTATCAAAAAATATATTTGCAGCCTTGAATGGGTATTTATAGCAGTTTTATTTGAACAGAGTGTCTTTTCTTAGGCAATACGAAATTGAATTTTTATGATTATAATAAATATTTAGGCTGGAATGATAAAGATTAAGGATTTCACGTCAGACGAGCTTCTTGGGATTATGGACCAGCTAATGGCATGTTTGGTGAGTGAAAATTCAAATTCTATTGATACCCTGAAACAACCTCTGGGCTGATCAAAGTCAGAGCCTGGCTAACTCACAGACCCAACCCTGAAACAACCTCTGGGCTGATCTAAGTCAGGGTATGACAAACTTATAGTTTGAATTGGAATCTGTAAGATACAGCTGTATTGGGCTTTGCAAAGGGAAGAAACTGGAAAACTGGGAGAAACTTTAACCCTCAAATCAAATTAGAGACCTACAGTAACAAACTCTACTCATGGTGATGCCCAGTCCAGTAATCAAACCTTAGTCCCCAGAGGTACTACAGCTAGCTATGTCACTCTTGATTCCCTATGTATTGCTTTCTATTCCTGAACCTGAATACAGTAGCGTGGTTTTGAAAGTTGATTGGTCTACTTTTCAGGTAACATGGCTGGATGGTCATTCCTTGGTACAGACAGTATTTATTTGTCTTTATATGCATGATCCTTTCCTCATTGAAGATCTCTGCCTTAAGGTACACATTATCTAATCAAACAATTAACTTATAACAGTGCCATGCACTCATGACAACATGAGATAAGGCCTTGTGGTGCCAACCTATTGATCTTTTCAGGCAAGACAACATAACGACTTGCACTCATACTTACTTTTACAGGCATATTGTATAGCTATATTGAAGTGCTGTGAGTTCATTAGAATTGCTGTCAACACTGCTCAAGTCTTTGAGGAGGTATGATTTATTAAATAATGGTTTTGGTAAGAAATTGGCCAACAGCATATAGTCACCCTCAGCTACTAAACCATTTTTTAATTAATGAAATCCTACCAACAATCTAGTGACAACCTACTAACACTTTACCTACACCCTACTAACAACTCTCTTCCAACCAACACCCTATAGACACCCTACAGACATCCCTACAAAACTTTTCCAACCAACACCCTACAGACACCCCAACAATATCATACCTCACAACACTCTTCCAACCAACAGCCTACCAATATCCTACCCACAAGCTACCAACATTCTGCTGACAACCTACTGTACTGTGTCAAACACTAATTTTGGGGTGCACTCTGTATGCGTGTTTTAATTGACAGGAAGATTTCCAGTCAATGACATATGGATTTAAGATGGGTAGTCAAGTCAGTGAAACAAGAACTGCAGGTAAGATGATCAGTTCTGCTATAAATTAACCCACTAAATTGCTTATTCAAAATCCCTTTGATGCTTATATTATTTTGTGGAAATAAATTGTGGAGTAGTGTTAGTGCACTTGCCTCTTGCTGTTGATGTTGGATTTTCCTCCTTCCACAAAACTTAACACTCTAAGTTCCAATTGCCCTAAATTAATAAAGCCAGAGTTTGTTTAAGGGGTTTTCAAAGGTTCTTATTATTTGAATAAATTAGGCATGCTTAAAGAAGCAGAAGAAGAAATATCAAGGAAATTGAAAGTAAGCTAAATTTATAGATTCTTTTAGTTTAAGCACAATACTTTCCCATTTCAGAGCACATGTCATTCCCTTGAGTATCATTTTTTTGTTTAATGGTTGTACATGAGAAGACACATGTGGATACAACTCTTGAAAACAAAGAATCCTATTCTAAATAGAATGGCACATGGTCTGAAATACGATAATTTTACCCAGTTACTGTATCTTTTACAGTACGACAGATCTGTCCATATTGTATTCTAATGCTTTTATTTCACTGCATAGAATGCTAGAATAGCCTTAAAGACAGAAACAAACTCAACAGATCTTCAGGTAAGTGTAAAAGATATAGAAATAGGCTGAATATATACAACACGGCATCTGACTTGAGTTTAACTTCTTGAAATGTTTTATTTGTGTAGATCATGATTTATCTCATTAATTACAATAGGTAGAAATAAAGAAAAACGAAGCCATTCTCGCAAGACTCAAGTTCCTTAAAGCCTTTTATTGTGCAGTTGTAGCAATAGACAAATCAGAGGTAGTAAATCAGTAGACTCGTATATAGATCTCTTTAACTTATGTGCATTTTTTTTTTGAATTTCACACATGTCATTTTCTTGAGTATTATTTCTTCGTTGCACACAAGAAGACACATGATTATGGATAAAACTTAAACAAAGGAATAATACTCAAGGGAATGTCACGTGGTTTTAAGTGGAAAACATTATGCCTAAGGTAAAGAGGTCTTTTGTAGTCTTAGCGCATAGGGCACTTTCTGACCAGTCCGAGAGGCAATTTCTCAAATGGTACACGTCAGTTCTATAGAATTGATTGACCAAGAACTGACACGTACCATTTGAGAATCACAAAAAATAGTTAGCAAATAATGATATTTAGACTTAAAGAGGCTGTTTGGTGATATTTTTGTTGGAAAGTTTGAAATTTACCTAGAAAAGTCACTAAGGCTGTTCTTGCATTAAGCCCTTCAATTGCTATAAATGCATGTCTCCTGTGTCACATATTATCAGCTCTGAAATGTCTTCTTGCTAAAATAACATTGAGCTGCCATTTTTCCTTTTCTTTGACACTGCTCAGTTTAAGGAGGGGAGGCCTTGTGACCTGTTAGTCAGAAGTCAATGGTTTGCTGATAATGGTTTTGTTTCAGTGTAATGGAGTCACCACAGCCAAACAGCTTCTCAATACAGCCCTGACCCTTGTGGATCCTATCAAAAAGACCATACAACTGGGACTTACTGCAGACTTAGAGAAAGGTGTGTTAATAACCTTTTGGTTAAATGGTAATGAGAAACCAGAACTTACGATTGTAAGCTCCACGCCTGCTAATAGTCCCTTATTATGCAGACGTCCTCCACACGTCATAAAAACGTAAAGCATATTTAGAAAGTGTATAAATGCACTATATACAAACCTTCCATTATTATTTTATTATTTGCATTCTTCCTTTTTCCCATTTTTCCTTTCCTAATTTTCCTTTTTTTCATATTTTCATATTCCTTTTTTTTATGAATATAAGCCTTAATTAAAAGCTGGGGTCTAATATTTAAGCTTAGGATTTAACTGTATTTACTGTGTAGTAATGATATTCAATTTATTTGCTGCAGGAGAAATGTTGGGCTTTGAACCATTAGTAAACCAGCGTCTTCTTCCTCCATCTTTCCCTCGTTACGTGTTGGTGTTCGACAGAGAAGCAGTAAGGAATTTTTTATTAGGGTGTAAATAAATTTGGGTAGGGTGTTGATAGGATTTCATTAGGGTTTGGGCTGAGTGTCAGTAGGGTGACAGTAATGCAGTAGAGTGCCAGGGGATGTTGGTAGGGTGTTTATTGGGTGTCGGTAGAGTGACAGGAGTGTCAGTAGAGTGTTGGTTGGTCAGTGGATGTCGGTAGGGTGATGGTCTAGTGTGGTGGCGGTTGAGTGTCATTAGAGTGACGGTAGTGTTGGTAAGATGCCCATGGATATTGATAGACTGAGGGTTTAGTGACAGTAAGGTGACAGTAGTGTTGGTATAGTGCCAGTAGGGTGCCCATGGATATTGGTCGACTGACTATTCAGTGACGATAAAGTGACGTAGGGTTCCAGTGGATATTGTTACGGTGACAGTTCATTGACAGTAAGGTGACAGTAGTGTTGGTAGGTGGCAGTGGAAGTCAGTGGGATCAATAGGATTTCTGGGGTCACATTGTCTAATATTAGCAAATAAGTAGCATAATAATCAATTTTTTTTCAGGCAATTGATTATTTGCAGCTCATAGTGAAGAGGCTTATTCATGTTTGCAGTATAGTGGAGTGTAACCTTCTACATATGATTATTGTAAGTATTGATGATATCATCGTCACCATAGCCATTATTGTCATCATTATTACCACCATTATCACTGCCATCATTATCACCAACACCATGATTAATATTTTCGTCACCATCATCACTGCCATTATCATCACCACTCATCATCGTCATCACCATCAACATTATAATTATCACCATCATCAATACCATCATCACCATCATCATCACCATTACCATCAACATCTTAGCCAGTCATCATCATCACCACCATCACCAGTTATTATCATCACAATCATTACAAATATCATGGACAAGAGTCTTATTCACGTCCTCAACATGTATCTATTGTTATTGGTTAGGACTTTGTTTCTGAGTTCAGTAAAACCCATCCGTGTGTTCTCACAAGATCCAACTTACAGGTATGTTGGTACCTCCATGTCACAAGTACTGTGAGGTGTCATGAGTTATATATATATATGACATGAGTACCATGAGGTGCAAAAATTGAACGGCGAAAAGTAAAAACCTGTCCACCATTGCAATTAAGCTATAAAACTCATTAGTTATTGTGTTTCTTCACTTGGCACAGCTTATGGTTTGGCAGAATAGTAAATTGTTTGGTAGAATTCCTGGAGTTGATGTCGTACGTGATGCAATTAAAGCATTCAACAGTCCTCCGTCCATAGCTGAAAAGTAAGTAAACCTCAAACTAACTCAACTAGTCCAGTGCAAATCTCAGATCAGAACATCTTGTCTATGAGCCGGACAAAAATACAGCAATTTTTTTTGGGGGGGGGAGGGAGCTATAACTTTACAAAACAGATTTTGTGTGACAGTGAAGGCATGTGACATGGTCACGTCATGGTCATTAAACCAATTACAGTGCAGGAGTTCACTGCTTGCCTTATCCAACTGCTCGGATGCAGCACAGTCACGGCATGGCACGGCCAAACCAGGAGTTTTTCACAGTCTTGCCAAATTTGCTCTTACCATAAATAATAGTTGTCTACAAAACAATGGAAAGCCATTTCAATGGTACCAATATGGTATGGTTGTACATGTCATAAGTCAGTACTGTAAGTTTCCCACTCATATGAACGCTCATACTAGCTATTAGTAAAAGATAGCGAAGAAACGACGTGTAAATAACTCTTGTGTAACTTAATGCCTAACTGACACGCTCGTTTTAACAGTATTTCTGGGGTAAATGCCAGCATTGCGCATATTATTGTTGGAAATGAAATGAAATTTCTTTCTCTAGGTCGTCGCTGCTGAATAACCCAAAGGCTAAAGAAATATCAGATTTGTTTATAAACAGAGCAGTACGGGTATGTAAGTCACACTTCTGTTGGGCATGTAGTTAATCAAGGGCGATGTAGCGTTAATACACTCGCCTCTCACCTCTGGGGTCTCAGATTTGTTTTTTTTTTTTTTTGGTTCTCAAGTGTGAGTAGAGTTTGTTATGTCTCTCCCTTGAAAAGAGGGTTTCTTCATCGGTTTTCCTCCCTCCACAAAACCCGACAAGCTAAACTTCGGATTCGATCTGTGTGTTAGCCGTGCCCTGACTTAGATCAACCCAGAGGTTGTTTCAGGGTTTGATCTGTGAGTTAGCCTGTCCTGACTTAGATCAGCCCTGAGGTTGTTTCAGTGTTCGATCTGTTAGTTAGCCTGTTTGTAACCTGTGAGATTTATACTTACAGTCTATGAAATCAGTGACCCACACTCTTGGCCACAATCGTGCAAGACAGAGAGACAAACTAGGGCAATTGTTGGAGGAATTTGCAAGCTTACAAGACGAGGTGAGTAATGTAAGACGCCATTATCAGTCTGTCGTTCCACAAATTTTTTTTCCTAATTTCCATTGCGTACACCAGCATATAGCACCTTTTACTTTTTGAAGTGAAAGCTATGCTTGCCTTTTTTGGATGGCATATTTTTCTTTGAAAATAAGCATAATATTTGGTTTTGTTCTTGACAGGCAGACAGAGCAGACGCTGAACTTCACACTCTGCTGACCAAATATGAGCCTCAGGTAAGCAAAACCTACCCCCCCCCCCCCTCCCTCCCCGACCCTGCACTGACTCGTTCAGACTCCTCATTTACCTACCCTATGTGAAACTCTACCAGGAATGTTTTCTATGGAAGCCCGGGGGACAAAAGATTCGTTCTGACGTAGCGTACTTATTTTTTCAGCGCCAGCACTTTGCGTGTTTTGGATCCTGGGTTCTCTATCACACCCTAAACATCATGGTCCAATACTTGACTTCTGGGTTTGAATTGGAGCTGTACAGTCCTTATGAATACCACTACATTTACTGGTAAGATGTCTGCTAGCAGGGTAAATAATCAGGGAGGGTGGAGCCCCCATCCCCCTCCTCCCTACCCCTCCCTGATAGATGAAATCTCATTTTCTCTCAGTTTGAATTCCGTATAAAAGAAGAAAAAAATTCCGCTCCCTACTTTTAAAGGTGCTCTGCCATCCCCCAGGAGGATAGGGTGGGTGTTTTTTTTTCTTTATTAGTTTTATTACTTTTTTTAAATGGCTTACATATTTATAGGTATTTAGACTTTCTTTTTGGATGGCACATGACGTGTCTTAATCGAGCAGAGAAGTTGCTACAAGCACAAGAAGCTGCTTTGGGTAAGAGAAGTTACTAATGAATGCATAGTTTTATTGATCTCCCTTACCTCCCCCTTCTCTCACTCCCTCTCTCCCTCCCTTCTTCCCTTTCTTCCTTCCATCCCTCCTTCCTTCCTTCCTCCCTCCCTCCCTCCCTCCTCCTTCTTTCCTTATATTTCTAACCAATGCATCTTATAGCATTTTATTGTAAACATTCCTGTTTCTGCTTCAACAGAACAAAAAAGTGGGAGAAGTGGGAAAAAGAATAAAAAGAAAAAGAAAGGCAAGTTCCCTATTCATACGTTCAGCACCACTTATAGTTAGCTTGCTGTGTTGCAAAGGATAATTGTATTCTACTGGCATATGTCAAGACACTTTTTTGCTTCGGTTTCACTCACTGTCACTGGAACAGAGGCAGATCAAGACATGCTGCGCTTATAACGTGCTCATACTCACGATACCACATTTTTTACAGCCAGCGAGAAAGCCATTCAAGAGCACCAAGGATGGCGCCATCTCTTCCAGGGTATGAGGTATCTCTGTCAAGGATATCTAAGGGTAAGAATTACGGGGCTTCCTGAACGTGCGCCACTGAGAAAGGAAAAATCGTTCAATTTTAACCCCCCTACAGTTATCTCTCATTCTTTCTTTTCTTTTCTGCGCATCTCTGTATTTTCATTTCTGGGCTTCCTATGAAAGTTTTCGGGAGAGACTGGGCTTTGTTTCAATTTTAGTCCCTCTCGGCCAAGTTATACAGAGGTAAACCATCAATAGGAAAATGTAGAAGAAGTATCTGCGTACCTAAAAAACGTTGCACTATTTTGTACAATTTTGTTAGTTAACGTTTTCACGGATATAATAATGATAATAATAATAATGATGATGAAGATGATGATGATAATAAAGATGATGATGTAGATGATGATGATGATAATAATAAAGATGATGATGATGTAGATGATGATGATGATAATAAAGATGATGAAGATGATGATGATGATAATGAAGATGATGATGAAGATGATGATGATGATGATGAAGATGATGATGAACATGATGATGATGATGATGAATATGATAATGAAGATGATGATGATAATGAAGATGATGATAATGAAGATAATGATGAAGACGATGATGATGATGATGAAGATGATGATGAAGATGATGATGATGATAATGAAGATGATGATGATGATGATGATGATGAAGATGATAATAAAGATGATGATGATGATAATGAAGATGATGATAATGAAGATGATGATGAAGACGATGATGATGATGATGAAGATGATAATAAAGATGATGATGATGATAATGAAGATGATGATGAAGATGATGATGATGAAGATGATGATGAACATGATGATGATGAAGATGATAATGAAGATGATGATAATGAAGATGATGATGAAGACGATGATGATGTTGATGACGATGATGATGATGATGAAGATGATGATGATGATGAAGATGATGATGAAGATGATGATGATGATGATGATGATGATGATGATGAAGATGATGATGATGTAGATGATGATGATGATGATGGTGGTGATAATGGGATTAACAGTGGTTATGGTTTGCCATCTTCTGAGGTCTACTAAACATACTTATTTGTACAAATTTGTGCAATTTCTTACAAAGTTTTTCACGGATATATGGTATGCACTGCAGTATTTCCACAAAACGCGCATCCAATTTAAGAGAACGTCTACATAGAAGTACAAATTTTTAACCAGAATGTATCGACTGTTCTTCGTTCCACAGGCTCTGGAAGGCTTCGAAATAGATGGAAAACTAAAGAAACCAAATTTTGAATTTAGCTCAGAACAAGTATGTATAATACTAAATAGAATAGAAGATAGAAAATTGTAATAAATAGAATTTTCTTAGATGCTTTCTGCCATTTTCCTCTTCAATCATACTCCAAGGTAGAGATAAATAAATAATTATCCTTTCAGAGGGACTCGGATTCCACCCCCCCCCCCTCCCCCCCCTCCCCCCCGAGCCCCTGCATAAGCTAGTGAATATTGAATATCCTTTTTAACAATAAATAATCTACCCGGATTTATTTGTTAATTTAGATTCGTTTCGAGCGCCGATTCCTACCGTTCCAAACGGTAGACACACCTCAGCCGATGTATTACGGACACTACCAAGAGTTTGTAGACATGTCCAAAGCCAAAGACGTAAAGGTAAAGCAGCATTAATATCTTATAAGGACGAGATAAAGGAATAGAATAATTGTGTTTTTTTGTAGTGTTTTTCCCCTCCTTTAAATTTCCCAAGTCGAACTGTTGTCTGCATGCTCTCACGGGGTAGTTGCTATATCATGGTATATTAATGAATGTTGCGTGATGATAATGAATTTGATAGTGTTGCAATGAAGATGGTGATTAAGGTGATTGAAGATGATGGTGAAGATTGCTGCTGGTGGTTGTTGATGGTGATGATGATGATGATAATTGATGGTGATGATTGATAATCATTAGTGGCGAAGTTGATAGTGGAGCTGAGGATGATGATGATTGTGATGATGATGGATGGTGACGACGATGGGGATGATCGATGGTGATGGTGATGAAGATAGTAGAGGTGATATGGTGATGATGATAATGATGGTGGCGATGGTGGTGATGGTGATGATAATGATGATGGTGATGATAATGATGCTGTTCAACAACCCTATGTCAAATAATATTCTATTTTAATCATTTCAGGCCCGTGATCTTTTCGTGCTCTCTGCCAACTTATTCCATCAAGCAAAGTTGATCTTTGATATGGTTTCAATTTCACAGGAAGAGGTATTGTTTAATGTTCTTTGTTTCAAGGCTACCTTTTAAATCTGCATACTATTTGCGCATTCACTTTACTTTTTTTTTTTTTTTTGCGCGTCTTGTTTTAAAACATTATTAGGCCCCAGAACTGATCCCCTGGGAACCCCAATTCCCCCGCTCGGGCCTCATCTACACAAGATCCAGTAATTGCGGGAAAATTAAAATCATCAACGCTGCTACAATGAAAATTCCCGGCGTGTCCATCTTGGCGCAGCACGGCACCGGTGCGTTAAAGATGCTTTTAAGTCAAACCTGCCGTTTTCTCGCTTCCCAACAGGTTGCGCTGGTGCTCAAAGTTTCTAAAACTAACCTTGTCGTGATGAAGTTGGCTGCAGGCGGCCATAAGCAGGAATCGTTAGTAAGTATTTTAATCATTCAGTCATATTGCTTTAGATTGCGTTTCTCTTGGTCAGCAACCAAGGAAAGGCGAGCCTGAGCTTCTTGTTTCCAGCACCAAGGAACAGCGAGCCAGTGCTCCTCGTGGCCAGCATCAAGGGACACTGAGCCTGCATTTCTTTTGAGCAGGAACAAAAATGAATTGAGCTCACTTTCCTTGTGGCTAACGAGGATCAACGAGCCTTCGCTCCTTGTGTCCAGTCCAACCTCGAGAAACAGTGAGCCTGCGCTCCTTGTTTCAAACACCGAGAAACAGTGAGCCTGCGCTCCTTGTGTCCAACACCGAGAAACGGCGAGACTGCGCTCCTTGTGTCCAGCACGAAGGAACAGTGAGCCTGATCTCCTTGTGTCCAACACCGAGAAACGGTGAGACTGCGTTCCTCGTAGCCAGCACGAAGGAACTGTAAGCCTACATTTGCCATGCTCAGGAGGCTGGGATTCTGGAATTCTCTCGTATTGATTTTACTTGTTTGTTCTCTTTTAGAACGTCCCAACATTTGAGTTCTCTTCGCACCGTGCGTTTCCGATCATCCGCCTTAATTAAATAATACTCTTTGGAATTTATTTTTATTTCATTCGATGAAAAAAAAAACACTTTTAACTATTTAAATATTCTGTGAAAAGAAACGAATGAGCTATCCTATCCCCACGTTATTTTATTAACTCTTCTTGACCTCTCGTCAAGTTAAGAACTGATCTCCCCTAAGAGGAGATTTTATCCGGCTTGCGTATCGCCGGGGAAAAACAAACACACTTACACTCAAATGGCTTCTCGATTCAAGCGCTGTGATTGGACCGTGTGCGCGATTGCGTGTTTTGATTGGTCAAGATCAGAGCTGTAAAAGTCGCATTACCATAGTAATGTGGAATACAATAAAAGTCTTTTCTTCAAATCTTTATACGCTATGAAATGGAGAAAATGTACACGCGAATTCTATTGTAAGAAGATATATTTTGTGTACTTTATTTTATGGCGAAACTAAATAAAAAATCATGTGATTTGAAACTACAAGTAAACTTCTCCAAAATTTTCATAATTTTTGATAATTTTTTTTATCCTTTTTTTATACCACATAACACAACACATATTTAGTGAATTTGACTTAACAATCATTATTTTACAAACATTAATGAGTTTGACTCCAACATAACGAGTTCATTCATTATCTGCTCAGGTTTTTGGGTTGCGTTTAGAAACAACAAACGCGATGCATGACGGTATAACCTCGTCACAGAAACATCTATTTTTCTATATACCATATATGGTATTGTTCCTACCACAGCTAAACCAAGATGTAAAGAAATATATTGGGCATGTTTTTGCGCCATCTTCCTCTCAATCAAAATTGACAGAATGTACTTTTGCAACGTTGCGCGCAACGAACTGTGTCGTGAGAAAACAAATTTGCAATTTTCTGACCTGGCAATAGCTTGATGCTCTCATTCAATAAAATACGAGTATTTGGTGTACCACTAGCCAGAACACTGTGATGTCTGTTGGCTCAGAGATTTTAAAATCCATTGTATCAAACGAATCGCCAATTGTCGCATTTTCTTTAGTTGCATACTTGTGCTTTAAGCAAATCCTCTTTCGTTTGTAGATTCAATCCGATTCAAACGTAAATTTCTTCAAAAATGAAAACCGCTTCATAGTCTGTTTAACCTTTCTTATCTGTTCTTTCGTCCATACTACATTCTTCCTCGTATTTGATGGCTCCTTGAATATAATCTTAATACAGTCCTCAAGGTATCTCTGACTGCAAGACAGCCCAAGAAACTTGCAGATTCCTTTGAGTGTTTCCTTTGGTTTTCTGATCAGCTCTATGCTTTGGATTTCCAGGAGATTTTTCTTGTACTTCTGTGATAGGAATTGATTCCTTGCAGCTAAGCTAAAATACTTGAAGATTTCTCTTTCGAGGGCCTCTGTGTCGTTCAACTACCAAAAAAATAATAATTGGAGAAATTTCAAACATCTTCAAGGAGGCATACAGTCAAAGCTAGTGTGGGATCGGAATGAACTAGAAAGAGACAACTGTCGGTCTCCATAAGGTTGGGTGGGGTAGCCAAAGAAGGCTACGCAGGCTAAGGAAAAGAAATGCTCACGAGGGCACTGAAAGGACGGCTTCTCTGCACAAATTTAAAGTCATATTTAAAACTATATCGGCTCAGCGAAGATGTTACATACACCTAAGAGAGCCCGAATCTCCGCAGTTGTTCACGAAAAGGTAAAAAAAAAAACACCCTTCTACTTCGGCTGCGGCTACGGCTCGTATTGATGGTTTTCACGGCGGCCATGTTGGAGGAACTTAACAAAAGAATTGTCAACGAATTCTTTTGTTATATCGTCCAACATGGCCGCCGCCGTAAGCTTATTCTTTCGTGCTCTACAGCACCAAACATTTTTACATCACAGTACAAAGACAATAGGCCTTTTGCAGCTCAGTAATCACGTGCTGATTAATTCACTGACAGCAAATGAATGAACATCTTGATTCCCATGTGTGGAATATACTGGTGAGCAAACAAACTTTCTACAACCTGTTTGGAGAGATCGTAATAAAACTGCATTTCGTGACACACTGGTTACACATCCATTCATTCGGTTCTTTACAAGTAGCTAAAAAGAATCGCCAATTTAGAATAAAATAAAAAATTTTGCTTACCAGTACAGATACGTGACCGTTAACTGCAAAGGGCCTTATTACGAGCCATTTCGAGGTTGAGGGAAAAACTGGGTCGAGTTGTCATCGTAAGGCATTGTGTGCTGTCTTAGAAGACATATTTTCAAGATGACGGCCATATTTAACCCCTAAAATAGCGCTAAAATGCACTGCAATGCTAACTCGACACAGTTTTTTCCCTCGACCTCGGAATGGCTAGCAACTTTCCTAAGCAGTTGTTGTTACTGTGGTCACGCAATGCTGGAGAAAACGTTGCGTGACCATACTAAAGCGACTACACGTGCGCAGACCAGTTTTACCTTGAATCCTTGGCTCATCGATACCCGTTTGTGTTTAGTTCTCAGTAACATCGTAGCAATGTTATCGTAAGGGTTCCTCACAACGTGAAGAAACTTGAAGGGAATTTTAACAGTCTTCATGATTTTCTCCATGACTTCCATGCGTTTCTTCTTGGCGAGCAATCTTGTGGTTTTCCCACCCTTCTTTGCTCCAATCACCTGAAAAAAATTGACCATCGATTTTAGATCGCAGAACCTAACACACTAAATTCCAATTCGATATGTTTGATAGCCGTGCCCTGAGTCGATCACATCTGAAGTTTCTCTCAGGCCCCGTCCACACCTTTCCGGAAATTTTTGTATCCGCAAATTATTTTTTGCGGATACGAAAATGTTTGCGTCCACACGCAGCGTATTCGAATCGTTTTCACCGTCCACACGTATCCGCTTTCGTAAAATTTGCGGATACGGACACAAAAATTTGCGGACACGTGTGGACGCAACCAGTATTCGTATAAAAAAATTTGCGGATACAAAAATTTCCGGATACGTGTAGAAGAGGTTGCGCGCATTGAAATATTCACCATTTTCCAAACATTGCTTCACTGGTCAAACACAAAGCATTCAGTCGAGGTTGAAAAGTTCAATTTTGAATAATCCTTTGAAAGTACCTCGGCGCCTCGCTTGAGGGCTTTGTGTTTGACCAGTGAAGCAATGTTTGGAAAATGGTGAATTTGCGACGCAAAGCGCAAGTGCGGTGCCAGGACTAATTACGTACGCGTTATTTTCCCGCCTTACTTGTCTTGTAATGTCATTGCGCTGCATTTTACAAGATAATTTAGCGAGGTACTTTCATTTGTTAAATCAAACGCTCCTAACTTTTCCCCCTCTTAAGGTATATCTTTTGATATTAAAGACCTTTAGCACCACGTTCTTGCTAGCCCCTCAAACTGCAATTCGACGTCAGGCGTTTTCCTTCAAATTTTCAACATTTAGCAAGGTGTCATAATGAAATTGTTGCTGGACGAACCGCCACATTCTCCGTGTTTGCGGGCGTGTTTCTGGGCCTGATCTCTAGCAGTTAGCGGTAAACCTAATGATAAGAGTCTATGTATTGATAGAAAAATATGGCGTTTCCGTAGATCGAGTAAAAACTAACCTTGCCACATTTTGAAGATTTAAAAAAATGTTTTATCATATAATTATCCATAAAATACCTATATTTCTTCTTTTCGAAAAACTGATATTTTCACATGTGAAAATAACATGTTATTTTCACATGTGAAAATATCGTTTCCATGAGTATTTAAGCTATTAGTTTATAAATAAAAACTTTTCGAAAAACTGATATTTTCACATGTGAAAACAACATGTTATTTTCACATGTGAAAATATCGTTTCCATGAGTATTTAAGCTATTAGTTTATAAATAAAAACTTTTTATAATAATAAAAAGCTTGTTAAGTTGATTTTATGGATAATGATATGATAAACAGAGTATTACATGGGCGCTTGGAGATACGAAATTTATCTTCTCGTGTTGAAAATCTCTCACTCGTTCGCTGCGCTTCACTCGTGAGAGATCTTTTCAACACTCGAAGATAAATTTTTCGTATCTCCGCGCGCCCATGTAATATCCTCTATTTCTTACATACCTTCAAAGTGTCTTTAAACTTCCCCTGCCATTGTCCAGGAACATTGTAATCGAACGGACTGTCATCTTTCGTTTTCTTTGATCTATAACCCTTCTCGGCCTCCATTTTGGAGTTTTTATACAACTGGTCAAACAAGAAATACTTGTTTCTCTGGTATGGTTTCCACTTTTCCCATCTACCGATGATGTCGAACTCGTTGGCGATGATTGCATGTGGATGTGCGTCGATCAGAGAGCTCACCAGTGTATGGCCGCTTCTTGGGTATCCAATGAATACCACGAAGCTCTTTACTTGGTCATAGACTTTATTGCTCGCTAGTGATTTGCCGCCAATGACAGAGATTTTTCCAGCTCTTCTTACTGCATCGGCTGTGAGTACAAAATATATCGTTCATCGTCTAGAGAATAAGACTAATACTTTTAAACTTTATGCAGAGCCAATATTTTTGTTTCTGAAGAGACGCAAGTGAGCATGCGCAGCTTATTTTCTCTGTCGATCACCACGAATCAATTTTCTATGCAACTTTTCTCCTAAAGGCGTTGCGACACAAGTTGCATGGAGCATTGCAGCGTGTAACCTACAGCGCAAAATGCGAAAAAAAATGCTGCGATACTACATGGCAACGATTGCGTAACGAAACGAAACACTCTTGCAACTTGTGTTGTATTAACGCAGTTGCGAGACAAGTTGCAGGAAAAATTGTTCCGTGTAATCACGCCTAAAACCGAACACGAAGTGGTAACACTTCTGATTCAAGTCGAGAAAAATTCTACCTTTAACTGGATTTATCTAAGATTATCCTTATAATTATTTTTTGTTAGTTTAAAAAATTAGGACCATACTTCCAGACATCGAGTGCTGAACCGTCGTATGGCAGGGCGAAGCATTTACTGCTACGCCGGAGATTTCGACCCCGACACCGCTATCCCTGGATTTACAGACTGATCAGGAAGCTCGGCCGAAGCCTAAGGGAGATGTTAGTCGGCCCCTAGACCGTAAATGATAAACCCCTTGCTATGACCAGCAGACCCAAAATGTCGTTTGTGTCGCCGATGACTAAGAGCCCATAGTCACTACTTTCCATGTGGGACACGTTTTCGAAAACTAGCCGCGACGTATCGACATAAATAAATGCACGAAAACGATCGAGAAAAGATTTCTCGGTTTTCCATCCACTTGGCCTTGGCTGTTAGGGCGTTTTTGGATAAGAAACAAATAAAGTTTCGTGTGTCAAAAATTAACGCATTCTGCGGACAATGATGACAGAATGTTATCAACTTTTGTGTCAAAATTCAAAGGAATGTTTCTGCTAGAGTTGTCTGGGCTAATACAATGTTGAAACCACAAAGGGACAGATCGATACGACAGCATCGCAAGACAACAAGCAGAGGAGACCAGATGTCCCAAGCTTCAAGCAGCTTGCTGAATAATTAAAATTCATGGCCAACAATTAGTTTCTGCTTCTTGAAAAAGAACTGATTTGGGGAAAAAAAGCTGAATCGTAGCTCCGGAAACTTTGGGTAAAACAAACCAAGAAGATTTTGACAGCTTGATACAACAACCTTTCATATTTCCCAGCTAAAATTAATTTTTAAAATCCAAGCCGAAATATGTAAAAAAAAAAATTCATTTTTACAGTGCAGGATATTTTAAGTTCAAATTTTGAAATAATTTGTTGAAAATTTTCCAAAATTTCCCAGCAACATTTTCACAAAGCACTTTGAGTTCTGATCATATTTTTTTGGTCCAAGCGAAAGCAATGTCTGCCGTACGCCAAATGTTTCAAGTATTTTGAAAACAATCATTATTAAGGAGAGGAATACAATTCCTATTGATGAAGATGAGTTGGTTTTCTGGTTAAATATTGGCGTATAATTTGCACTGAAGTATCGACAAATATTGGTGTATTTTTTGATCTCAAGATTTCACTAGGAAAAAATTATTATGGTAAGAATGCCGAACCAATAGTATTATCGAAATTGCATCCGATGGAATCTCAGCTTGAGTGCTGCTACCAAGCAGCGCAAATCAAAATGGTGTACAATTTCATCAATCGAGAGATACTAATCGCTACAAACTCAAAATGGCCGACAGTTTTATCGCTCGAAGACGATAGTCATGATCATGATTATGAGTGTTTGACTTCGTACAGCAAATCTTTCGTCCTCATTTTGTTATTATGGGAGTTGACGATATTAATTATAAAGATTCTCAGTATGACCAGGGATTTGGATAAATAGATTCTCGATTTTAGGATCAGCCTGTGGTAATAGACGCTCTAAAGTGAAGCTATTTTCGCGCATGAAAATTGGTATAATACAGTGACAATGAGACACCGTTTGTCTGATCCCAAACCATGTCAAGACATCGACAATGTAGCCTAAGATTTTAAACCTTCATAATTGGTTATGTAAACAGAGAGGTTCGCGAATAAATCCTATGATGAAGCATTAGGAGTTATTTACACAGATTTTAGAATTTTTTTTCTTACCGCGTTTGCGTGCAGCACCGCGTCTTCCGTTCGTCTTGTTCATCAGACGAAACTCATTCCATAGCATGTACGATGTGAGGAACACTATCAAAAGCGTAGACAAAAAACACAGATTTCTGTAGGACATATCTGGCTGTAGGACTTAGAGTAATACAAGCTATCTGACTGAGTAATAGATAGATCAGTTGAGAAAATCTGTACAAAACGAACGTAGCCAAGCTAAAGACTACATGAACACAAGCTTTTGAATATATATACAAGGTATCAGATTACGCGCCACGACACAGGAATCCCGCGAAAACTTTTCTGCCTCTGAGATGAACGCCATGTGAACTACCTTGACGAATTTTTCTCTGCAAATCTTGTCCAGAAAAAAAATATTGCTTCTAATTTCGGAGTCGAAGCCATCGACCATATTTCTTATCACTTTGTTTTCAATTTTGTTAATGCATTTTCAGTTTTGTTGTTGCAATTTGATTTTGCGGTTTGATCTGATAGCCAAGGAATGGTTTCTTTGTTTTGGACTCGTGACCTTGAATTTTGTTCCTCTGTTCTGTAGTCTCACATCATTTGTGATCGATCAAGGGAAGTTATTCTGCATAGTCAAGTCGAAGGTTGGATCAGTTATTTTTATTCCGTTTATTATGGATAGAGAGTTATCTGGCAACAAATTTGTACGAATCACCTTCCCGTTAAGTTTTTTCCACATTGTTTTTGGTATATGTTTAATTAAGTAGTGAAATGAAGCATTGGATGTTAATAATGTCAATTGGATTCGTGTCGAAAGTCGTAAAACATGTCACTGACGACTAAGAAAAACCATTTCAATGTCAAGCATACGGAACTGCATCTCACAAGGAAACATTTTCAATGTCCGAGATATGAAAAATTGGATGTTACAAGAAAACCATTTCAATGTCCGAGATATGAAAAATTGGATGTTACAGGAAAACCATTTCAATGTCCGAGATATGAAAAATTGGATGTTACAGGAAAACCATTTCAATGTCAATAGATATGAAAAATTAGATGTTACGAGAAAACCATTTCAATGTCAATAGATATGAAAAATTAGATGTTACGAGAAAACCATTTCAATGTCAATAGATATGAAACATTGGATGTTATGAGAAAACCATTTCAATGACAGTAGCGATATGAAACATTGGATGTTAAGAGGAAAAAAAAATTTTTTTTAATACTCTGACGAAGGTGTTTAAGTTTTCTTGTTATTCACTTTTTTAATAAAATATAGGTTTTTACCAGACCACCAAGAATACCTTTAAACGTTTTTATTCTTTTTATGTTACACTGACTTCATCAACCTGGATAATAATGATTTTCGCCGAATATACAGAGCTAGAGCTATACTAAAAAATACTGACACCACCCCTCATAGGAGGTTACGTCACATCATTTCAGGTACATTTGTGTGCTCCTCAGGTTTGTGCTAAAAACTCCACTGTCACTACTCTGGACGGGAGTTTATGTCACGTCTTCAATAGAGTCAGTATGATCATCTCTATGCCCGTGGATCCAGTCTTCCTCTGAAGTAAAAATAATTGTAAACAATATAAGGTAAACATTCGCAACTTTACGATTACCATGGCAATGAACACCATGGTTACGCTCATTTAACCAATGAAGTCATAGGGAAAGAAAGAGAAATGAAATATTTCATGTTTTAACCAGTCAATCTGAAAAAAGGAACCTACAAATGACGTCACTGCAAAACTGAGATGTCACCGTTATTAAGCGCTTTTTAGCAAGGTTTTTTTTTTTTTTTGGTGGACTGGAAATCCATAATGTCAAGAGGAAAAGGGACACCTGAGTTTTGCAAATTTTTTTCGATACTTCATTTTATAGTTCCGTTTAGTGACCACGAATAATAGTTCCAGGCCGAGGCAGGAGTTGCCGCGCACGATAAAAAGTATAGTTTTGCTATGCGCGGAAACTCCAGCCTCGACTTATAACTATTATTCGTCGTCACTGAACGGAACTATAAAATTGAGTATTGTGGTTGACTATATTCTTCTCAGATTAGCTGGAAATGGAGAGATGAGTGAATGGCTGTGTGGATGTATGGACGACTAGATGGATGAATGGACCGTGGCCATATGGAAGGAAGCAATATTTAAGAACAAGCTTAAAACCTCACGCACCTTGACATTTTCTACTGCAATAAAATCGAGTTCTTTTACCATGGCACCTGCATCAAGACAAAGAATACTAAACTTAAAACACTACCATGCTTCAATAACAAAATATTATCTCACTTTTGGGCTTCTTATAGAGCATTCACTTACTTTTGACATTTTTTGAATTTTTTCGGTTCGGGTTCTACCACTCTGCAGTTTGCGCATGCGTGCCTCTTCACTTTTTCCCCTGTAACAGCATCAAGATCAAACCTTGGCCATTGATCAGCTCCATTCAACGATTTCTTCTTCTCCATCTCCGCTCTCTGCGCTTTCCGTATATATTCCTTGCAATTTTTCAATCTTTTCGCATCTTCCTTACTGAGACTCTTCTTATTAAGCTGGTCGAACTCTACATTGGGATGAGGTTTGTCCAAAAGGAACATTTTCCTGACCTGTTCGTAATTTTTATCGCTGCTACTCATTGGTACCTTATCGCTGTCCTCTTCGCCGTCTCCGTCCTCTTTCGGCTCCAAGCCTGACTCGCAAGCTTTCACGTACATCTTCGCCTTCAGGTCTTCCTCTTCCTTTCTGGATTTTTTCTGTACATTCGAGGTTGAGTCACTTGTTTCCACTACAGTCTTACCAATCTCTGAATCATCACTTTTCTTTGGAAATCCAAAATATTCGGAAAGAGAAAGGCCTACGTCTTTCGGGGTTTCCTCTTGTGCATCTGTAGTCTTGGTATCGCCACTCGTAGAATTATCCGTTTCTGTATTCATGCTAAGCTTTCTGCCAATTTCAGCAAAATCAGGAAAGTCATCGAAGCCATAGGTTCGAGGATGATACTCCAGAAGTTTTCGAAACTGGTAATTAAACTCTTCCATGTCAAGTTGTTTTTGAAATTCCTTTCTCTCTTCCGCATCTGTCAACGGCCTTCTTTCTTTCCTGCCTTTTCCTCTGACTTCTCTCGGTGGTTTGGTGACGATTTTCAGCTGGGCAACTACTGGCTCGATATTGTCAGCGTCGAGCCAACGACGGAGATATCGACAAATCGACCCGCCAAACTTGATGTGAAGTGGAAGAACGCAGACGACCTGTGCAATGACAAACACAACGAGACGTATGCATCATGGCGTCAGTTAATCAAAAACTACCGCGATGCTTGGCGGCTTCTCTTTGAACTTTGTATTATTGTATGATTTGAATTATAATTAGTGCTAATTAGCGAACAAAGGACAAGAAAACGTCAGACAAATGCAAGACAAACGAACCTCGTTCCAGAAGTTGATTTTTGTGGAGGGAGGAAAACATGGGTGACGTAGCGGTGTGAGCGCTCGCATCTCACCAATGCGAACCGAGTTCGAGTCCCGACGAGCTCGGTATTGTATGTGAGTTGAGTTGTTTGTTGGTTCTCTCCTGTGCTTCGAGAGTTTTCCGGGTTCTCCGGCTTTCCTCCCTCCGCAAAAAAACAACTTCTAAATTCCACTTGGAATTCCACTGGAATCCACTGTTAATCCCATTATATATTCTAAAAACCGGAGAAAATCCCTCGGAGCGCAGGGAAGCACCGACAATCAACTCTACTGATACCACATCAAAATCGAGGGTCGAACAAGGGTCGCGTTAGTAAGAGGCAAGCGATCTCACCACTATGCCAAACACGGCATCTGCCTTGTGTACCGGGGACTGTGATAAAAGGGAACGCCGAAGCCAATATCTCCCCACGATTATCGTACGCCGGTCGTGCCGGTTCGGAAGCTAACAGCGTGGCATTTTCCTAAAGGTAATATTTAACTCCAGCTTGAGCAGAGGTATAAGGTGACGTGGAATGTCCTACAGTGGTCAGTAAACTACACAAAAACCCCTTCTTTAGCGATGCGCAGGTATGACAAAAATGCTAAAGATGAAGCAGTTAAAAAATAAATAAATAATAAGAAAAGAACTTACAGCAAGTGCAGTTATTTAGCATTATTTTAAAAACTCGTACTAACCTTTAAACAAGTTCCTTTCTCACTTGGCTGTCCAAAGAGCCTTCGGAAAGTATCTCTAGTTTCCTTGTGGAAAAAAGGGTCTTTGGCTGCAAAAGAATGAAATAATGGTATAAAAACATGGAAGCATGGGTGACCAGTGTGCATTGCCAGTAAATGCACTCTCACCACTGTAACCTGGGTTTAATTCCTGGCCTTGGTGTCATAATTATGCGAGTAGAGTTGGATCTCTCCTGTGCTTCAAGGGTTTTATAAAGTCAGGGCAAAGCCATCTCAATAATCGAATTGGAATTTTCAAAGTCAGGGCACAGCTATCTCAAATATTGATTTGAAATTTAGCATGTTACGCTTTCCTAATATTACCTTGGTAACAAACTCTCCTCACATGCGAAGCTGAGTGCAGGAAATCAAACCTGCAACCTCAAAAGTGAAGCATGTGTACTACAGCTACACAACCTTTGATTCCCAATGACATGAATATACTTACAGTAAGAGTTGGCACCCATGTACTGTAAATTGTGTCTATTCTGGGCAAGGATTACTGCATCCATAACTATACTCTTAGCAGTGCTCACTTTTCCTATGAAAAAATGCATACAGAAAAAAAGATATAGCTGATCTAACACTTGAATACTGAAAAAAGCAAGGCATTGAGAACTTCGGGGAGAGGGGGGGGGGGTGAAAGAATAGACCCCTTGCATGTGACGTCAAAGCAGGCTCAATTTGGAGGAACAAAACAAAAGAATTTCAATCTCATGAGAATTGGAAACTTATTGTTATGTTCTCCAGATGGAGCTGCATTCCAACATGCTGCATTTACAATGTGCATTCCAATGTGCTTACCATTTACAAAGTTCTCATCATACTGTGCAATAGCTTCATCTAGAAAGTCCCAGTTGTCATTCTGTGATGTGATTCAATAGTAAATTATAAGCGGCCCTCTCCCATTGCATAAATCCTCACCTCATATAAGTTTGTTATGGGATTCAAGAGTAAATTATAAGCCTCTCCCATGCGGGGGGGGGGGGGGGGGTACTCTTGCCCATTTAGGGTATGGATGTGCTGCAGAGCCCTCTGAACCCTGACCCTGTTCCAGAGAGGAGAGAATGTGATTTCATATACCCTGTTCCAGAGCGAGCGTAATTTTATATACCCTGTTCCAGAGTAGAATCACTGAAAACCATACCCTGTTTGGCAGCACGTACCCGTATAGCGAATATAGGGGAGTACCATGGCAGCCATGTTGGAGGATATAACAAAAGAATTCATTGACAATTCTTTTGTTAAATTCATCCAACATGGCGGCTATGAAAACCATCAATAGTATACATTATATAGACATTTTTTTACATTAGAACAAATTCTATGATAAATATAGAAATACCTTTGCCGGACAGCCCTTCATACAGCCATGTGTCAGTGCAAATGTCTTAAACTTTTCCACAAACTCTTTTTTCTTCTCTCTTGACTGAATTAACACAAGATCATCAAAATCAAAAATACTGCTTAACAGAAATATTTTAATATTATGGTTAAAGTATAGATTTATTGTGATTCGAATATCATGATTTAAAAATCGAATACAATCGAAGTTGAAATCTCAAATATTTTTTCAAAACAAATCTATCTAACATTTTTCCCCTCAAAGATTAGGACTCTCTATTTTAAAGGATGATATATATTTTAGAGAATATTTTTATTTCATACCTGGTCTTCAAGCATTCTTTTAAAAGCACCGGTATGTTTTTTAAAGAAATCATAGTCCGATGGACTAATGTCTTGGTCGAACAGATCAACATCTGATAAACTAAATATGACTTCTCGCATGTTTAAGCCCTTATAATCCTTTCCAACAACACCAGCCGCTTCAGTAATAGTTCCTTCGTCTATGTGGTTATAAACAGATCCTATAGTTTAGATATTAATGGAGAAATAAAGGCAGAATCGAGGATGTTCGTCTAACAATACTGGAAGACGCCATATTGACTTTCATTTTCGATTTAGCAGACGAGAAAGACTGGGGCGAGTTATTTTGTAACGATGACGTCACATCTTCACGCGAAAATTCACTCAAAATTTACGGCGTGTTATCGCAACGTTTATCTTTGAACTCCAAGATTTCTCAGTTATTAATAATAATATTGGTATATTAAGATTCATTTTGGGTCAAACCAGAATTTCAAGTTAAATATAAAGTACAAAGATGGTAGCTGAAATTAATGTGTAAAAACTGTAACTGGGATACCTGTGTTAGGATGTTTAAATTTTGAAACTTTATATAAAAAAATTTGGTTCTCTTATTTCATGTTTACTTTTGTAATTTAATAAAAAAGCCAAAGGTTAAAGACTGTCATTAAGTCATCAACACTTAGTTACTTGATATACGATACTTTGATAAGATAAGGGGTTTGTCTTTGGATTCTCTACCGCGTAATAACTCAATTCAAACCTACAGTCAAAGTTGTTTCAACTTTACTAGGCGATACGACTTAAAGTTCGTACAGGAAAAAGTAGAAAAGTGAAAGGTGAGTACTTATGGGGAATATGATTTTGTTCTGGACGTAATTCAAGCAAAAATAATCGCGATTTGTTAAGATTTCATCTTGGTGACGCAGTTTGGGCCACGTTCACATGTAAAGATATGCTGCACAAAGAATGTTGAAAAGGTTTAAACTTGAGAGTTATTAGATTGCTTTGGCTGGTTAGAAATTGTACATTGACTATAGTTTTGTAAGGACAATTGAGAACTACGTTGTCAGGAATGTGCTTACTGTACGTATTTCCTGTTTGATATATACTTGGATTGATAGTAGTACAACCGCAACCAGAAAGCAACTTATAATTCATTGTGATATGCATATGTGGTGAATTCCCCTTTTTTTCTGACAACTCAAGGCAAGACTTATTATATTAGCTATGATTGTCATATTTTGTAGCTAGTGTGATTACAAAATTGTTTTCTTCGCCTGCTATTGTACAACTTCTATAAACATTGTAGTAATGTAATATTACACGTATATCTATATATCTGGCCCAAGTATATATATATACATGAACTGATTGATTCCTCAGTTTGCGCATGGTCATAGTCCAGCTAATAGATCCTTGTTTGCCTCTTGATTAACTCGATCGGTATGATCTTCCAATACTATATATATAGCATGACTGGTTCCTTCTTACCAGAACTAAGTCTTTATAATTCAAGTGCGTATTAAAGAAACTTAGGAGTTCGATTGTTAAGACGATTCGTTGGAGGCCGAGAGCTGCACGCGACCTTTGCGGCAATGGATTTGGATCACAAACGATAAGAGGCGGTCACTAAGAATGACTCGGAGTTCTATTTGGCACAACCAAATGTGCTTCTGTTTCAGGGAAGGAGGGACCGGGGGCAGACTTTCGTGAACTAATTGAAACTTTGTTGGGCTAATTGACTGATAACTAGAAACGGCCTTGATTAACCCCACCCCTACCCCCCAGCCGTCTCTAGTCTCTACCCTCAAGATCGTCCAGGATCGTCTAGCCAGAGCATGCGCAATTGGTCCTAGCATTGTCCCATTCCTGTCCTGACTGGAAGAGTTGATCCTTCCTTATTACGTGCTGCTAAGGTTTATTCATTATCTCCTTAAGCTCTTTGATGCGTAACCGGAAATCATTGAGAACGGAAGTGTTATTGGGTCACTACTCAAAAACAACGTTGAGCCATAACTGACGTCAAGTTCCGTTTACCATATGAATAAATTATGTTGTTTATGGCTGCGATACGTTTGACCTGTGTTGAAAAAATCCTTTAATAACTTCCACTTAGATTAGGAATGGTATTTTTAGTTAGAGTGCATATCGTAGTTCTGTGTGTGATGTTCCGGCTGAGATTTTACGACTGCTGCAATCAGATTTCTCAGTTAGAACATTAGTTGGCACAGTTCTCCGGGAGAGAACGGGAATTGAATTCTAGCTGTTGTATTGGTGAGAGGTGAGCGCTCTTAAAGTTACCCATCCGTGCTTCCCCCTTTCAAGCCCTTCCTCCCAACACCACGTCCCCTCTTAATCGCTTTTTTGTTTGTTTGCTTTTTGTTGTTGTTGTTGTTTTTTTTTTTTTTACAGTAAGGGCTCAGTCTCGAACCGTGAACACTTCGAGCTTTATCCAAGTTATTATTTCCTGAGATTTTTACTGTTTCAAACCCTCTAAAATAAGAAGTCCAGATTGAGTCCATTGAGTCCAGATACTAAGTGATCAAAACAAATATTATTTTCATTCGAGTGGCTCAAGGGATGTTTTATGCATCTTATAAAAGTGATTAAAAAAACTCGAAGCTGTTCTCAATTCGAGTGTCCTCACTGTATTAGAGTTACTGAACGATAGTTTGGCTCAACTATTTTATAGTATATTTGCAGGACGATGGTTCACTTCTTCCGACGTGTTCGATCTTCAAGAGCTGCACTATTCGTTCTCGCTGCTGTAGTACTGGTTCATGCTCACCAAGTAGGTATGAGTTCTACGTTCCTTTTGTCTCGAGATAGTAGATCGTACCCGCGACTAGGTTGCATGTGATACATTGGGTTATATTAGCGCAAATGCGTTAATTAGAGTAAGGGGCTTGCGCGAGGACTTGGACAAGCAAACTACTTCCACTCGTCCCTAACTTGAACCTTTGAATTGAGATAAAAAACCTGAGATCTTGTTCAAGATGCATTAAAGCAGGACTCATTATTCATCCATATGACAACAACTTATCTTTTCGTTTACGTCGTACAGCAAGCTGCAAGGAAAATGAATTTAGGTGCAGCTCTTTGAAGTGCATTTCCAAGGACTTGACATGTGACGGAGAGAATGACTGTGGTGACTTTAGCGATGAGATCAATTGCAGTAAGTGTTGATTATCTGCTGTAACAACCTACTAACACCTGCCATTTCGTTCTTCATAAGCTACTTGAGTGAGCTCATTATTAGTCTATTCTTTGCTTCCTTGCTTCCTTGCTTCCTTGCTTCCTTGCTTCCTTGCTTCCTTGCTTCCCACATTCTTTTTTTTCTTTTCATCTTAATTCCTTTCATTTTAAAAATTTTCTTCCAGCCTATCTCGGCAAATGTAATGTTAACGAATTTGAGTGCTCTGACAGAAGCTGTATCTCATCCACACTCGTTTGCAATGGCAAATTCGAGTGTCCACGGGGACTCGACGAAACGAACTGCGGTAAGCAAATCTTTAATAAGATCGATCACTATTGCTTTTCATGCAATGCTATCAAATACAACTGTTCAATTATAACATATTACCCAAGGGTGTGTCGATGGGGCGACAAGAGAAGGAATATGTCCGTAGGAAAAAAAACGCAAAAATTAAGATCTATAAAAAAGCAGTTAGCAACTTATTTTTTTAATCTTACAACTAATCTACAACTGTTGTGACAATTTATTTAACAGAGTCAGAGACTACAGCTCCAACAACACCTTCATTTGGTAAGAGAATATGGATCAGCTGAAAGCGGGGAGTACCTTAATCAGACTAATAATCCATTAAATGGTGAAATTGGATGGACAAGTTTCTTCTGTTGCGCGCATGCGCACATTAGTACCATATTTACTTAGGATATCATATTGGTCGTTCTAGGTACAGACAATGACATGCAATCAAATCTATATAGGATGAAAATATCTTCTCGTTGTGCGAGCATGATGTCTGTGCATTTCAACTTGACCTCACTTTTAATTATTATATCCCTTGATGATATTTTTCAGTTCATTGAGTAGTGATGCCAAAAATCGACGGTATCTTCTTTTAGACATCAGGAGAATACAAAGTTATGAGTGACTGTCTGTAACCATCGAGCAAAACGTGGCAAACTTCGAAAAATCGATTTCGCTCATACTTTCAAGTTAGTTAGGGTAATGTATCCTAAGAATCGCTGTATAGTTGGTTTGATCAAATAACGCTTTATTATGGAGAAAAATGGAATTTTTCAAACACTCCCGAAAACGCCGTTCGCGACAGTAAATTTTGACTCAACTTTCGCGGCTGCTTGACAAAAAAAAAGCAACACTGGGAATTAAAACAACCCATATTCTTGAAGAACAATCTATTGAGTACGATATGCGTGACTTTGGGATCAATTGTACAATTTTAAGATAACAAAATAATTTTATTCGCTAGACGTGTGTTTAGAGTATCAAAAAATAGGTCTTACAAAAATATTCATTCTGAATATGCTTAACCTCTCAGTCGCGTGAAACTTCGCTGGTTGATTATTCAGATGTTGGTCTTTCTAGTGATGTAAAGAAATCTTTGGGCAAATGATTGTGTGTCACGCAGTATGTCTTCAAACTTTGGTCAAATTACTCATTTCTGACCTCTGGCCGCTTTCTATAACAGACAAGATACTAGTGTTTATAAGTAAAATATAAACTCAAAAACAAGCCTAAAACACTTTTATAGCCTTAGATAATGTAGCTGTTTAAGAATTCTTACCTGGCAAACTCTGAAACCTGGATTTTTATGAATGGTTTTAGACACAACATCGATCTGGTTTCTTTCATTACCGACTCGAACTTGTCAACGGCCGAGTGCCACAGGGAGCCCAACCTTTCTTGTTGTGGTGCAAAACACAGGAAACCCAGATTGATTAAAAAATCGTTTTAATTTGTTTTAATGATGATGCAAACACACACAATAAAAAATTTCACAACTATTCCAGTAAAACTTACTGAATCACATGATAATCTATAATATGAATGACTAATAAAGTGGGGAAAAACCTGCAGTAGAACCTTACTAATCAGTGGTAACAGTTCTAAATTGATTCTAAAGAAGTTGAACCGTATACACTACATGTAATTTTTCTGCTCGGCATGTCATCATAAATGATCACCGACCTCTAAGGTTCATAATTAGTACCGAACAAATGTATGTGACAGAGGCACCCACGATTTTATTGGAGTAGATGCAGAACATGAAAATCTTTGGAAAGTTTTTACGCATCCTTCTTCGGAACAGGTGAACAGCGTGTCATCATCGGTATCGCTGTTTTCCTTGCGGGAATCTGTAGTGGTCTTTGGTTTATATGTCCTACTTTGTCTAGGTATGACATCGCAGAAATCTGGAACCTGGTCATCAGAATACTCCATCTTCCTAAGGGTGGGTAAGGCTAGAGCTGACGATGTCTTCGTTGTTTCAAATTTCGTGTTGGGTATCTTTTTTCCTTTTCCAACGCCGTATGCTCTCCAAACCACAATGTTACGCTTTTTGAAGATAACATCATTGTCAAGGCTTACGCCTTCCCATTTCTCTGTGGGATATGTCCCGGGAATCTATAAACCACACAGTGCTACACTTAGACCACGTACGCCACCATGTGATTCCATAGCGGTTTTCATCTGTACTGCGCTCGTGATGTCATTTCCAGAGTTTAGATAAGTGTGCATGTGATTCTTCAGTACAGCAGCTTTGCGATCGCAAGGACTTTTGCCTCCTTGAGGACCTGAAAAATCCATGCGACGTTCACTTTGTGCTTCCTGGCGAGGTTTTGAACTCCAAGTATGGTTACGGAGCTGTGATAACAGGCAGCGTTATCTTGTCTAAAGCTGACGGATTTCAGGTCTGGCATTGCACGTCTCAACTGGAGAATGACGTCAACTATAACTGCTATCACAAACAAGCTATCCTGGTTGCTTTTGTGAACACGTGCACGAGGGTTAGGTTTTGACATTCCTCTTTTGACGAATCAGTCGTGGGTGCCTATGTCACATACATTTGTTCGGTACTAATTACGAACCTTAGAGGCCGGTGATCATTTATGATGACATGCCGAGCAGGAAAATTGCATGTAGTGTATACGGTTCAACTTCTTTAAAATCAATTTAGAACTGTTACCACTGATTAGTAAGGTTCTACTGCAGGTTTTTCCCCACTTTATTAGTCATTCATATTATAGATTATCATGTAATTCAGTAAGTTTTACTGGAATAGTTGTGAAATTTTTTATTGTGTGTGTTTGCATCATCATTAAAACAAATTAAAACGATCTTTTAATCAATCTGGGTTTCCTGTGTTTTGCACCACAACAAGAAAGGTTGGGCTCCCTGTGGCACTCGGCCGTTGACAAGTTCGAGTCGGTAATGAAAGAAACCAGATCGATGTTGTGTCTAAAACCATTCATAAAAATCCAGGTTTCAGAGTTTGCCAGGTAAGAATTCTTAAACAGCTACATTATCTAAGGCTATAAAAGTGTTTTAGGCTTGTTTTTGAGTTTATATTTTACTTATAAACACTAGTATCTTGTCTGTTATAGAAAGCGGCCAGAGGTCAGAAATGAGTAATTTGACCAAAGTTTGAAGACATACTGCGTGACACACAATCATTTGCCCAAAGATTTCTTTACATCACTAGAAAGACCAACATCTGAATAATCAACCAGCGAAGTTTCACGCGACTGAGAGGTTAAGCATATTCAGAATGAATATTTTTGTAAGACCTATTTTTTGATACTCTAAACACACGTCTAGCGAATAAAATTATTTTGTTATCTTAAAATTGTACAATTGATCCCAAAGTCACGCATATCGTACTCAATAGATTGTTCTTCAAGAATATGGGTTGTTTTAATTCCCAGTGTTGCTTTTTTTTTGTCAAGCAGCCGCGAAAGTTGAGTCAAAATTTACTGTCGCGAACGGCGTTTTCGGGAGTGTTTGAAAAATTCCATTTTTCTCCATAATAAAGCGTTATTTGATCAAACCAACTATACAGCGATTCTTAGGATACATTACCCTAACTAACTTGAAAGTATGAGCGAAATCGATTTTTCGAAGTTTGCCACGGATTTTGAATTTTGCTTGATCGTTACAGACAGTCACTCTTATTAATTTGTGTTTGGAAACTGATGCATCAAGAAAAGGACCTCATTTAAACTAGCCTTGCTAAACTGGATGTTCCTGTATAAATACTCAAAATGAAATAAATATCACAAATGATAAAAATTTGCTGTTACTTCAAAATTGAAAAATATTTTTCTTTTCAGAGCAACTAGGAATCCTTTACACAGCAGAAGGGAAGGTTAAGTCCTTCCCAGTTTTCGACAAATCACTTGGAATCAGCCTTTATCTTCGCTTCACCGCACACAAATGCTCCGGGAATTTATTCCAGATGACCAGTCAAAACACAGATCAGTTTTTTCTACTTTCTCTAACCGGGGATGGAAATATAGAATTCCTCTTTAAGACGTCATCGGGTCCAGGAATGGTTATCATACCCCCTCCCCCTGGGGACTCGTTTTGTAATGGCAAGAGACACCTGTTGGTCTTGCGGCGATATTTAGACGAATTGCGCTACCGAGTGAACCGAAGAAGACGCGTCACCAAGAGGATTGGGCTCCTAAGAGAGCCTTTCTCAAGACCTTTTAGAGTGTATGTTGGGACGACGTTGGAGGGCTGTGTATCTGGCATTGACGTTATCTTTTATGACACACGATCTAAGACGTATTCTGTGGGTTTTTCTAAAGGCTGCGCAAAGACACCAGGTAACTTATCGTTTACGTATTTACCTGCGAATTACTAAACTGACTAAGGCGCTGACAATTTTGTGGCGTCTTCTTAGCGTGCCTTGGCTAGAATTCGCAGGACTGCTTTGAACGTTTGGTTACTCTTAAACGATGGTCCAAATCCACATGCGTGTGATGTTTATTTTTAGACCACTAATCATTCCCTATAGTATAATTTCTTTGTTTAATAGCCGCGCATGAGAAGACGCACGAATATCCATAAAACTCAAACAAAGAAATTTATTCTCTAAGGAATGACACGTGGTCTGAAATGGAAAAACATTATACCCACATGGCTTTGGTTTATTTGTAAATGTAATTACGATGGCACCAGATTATTCTAATTTATTTCAGATCGATCCTATGTATAATCAGACCTGTGATTACGCCCGAAATCTCCTGCAAAGGACACTGATCTTCAACCAGCTCATAATGAGCTAAACCGAGTAAATATTAAAAATTTCTATTATTTTAATTCCTTCTACAGAGAAAACAACACCGTCACCTCCTCCTGACACAACCGCAAAGTTTACACAAAGTTTCACAACGCCATCCTTACGCACCAGAAACAGAAACGAATCCGTAATTCACACGTCACTTACCTCGGACTTTTCAACGCAAGGCCATCTTACTGAGGAGGCCAGTCCTAACGGTAAAAACACGCAAGGAAATACTGCATCTGTCACGCAAAATGACCGAGTAACGCATTCGCTTCCAGTGACGATACCAGCTTCCCCGAGTGGTACGGTTTACACTTCTCAAGGCGCACATGCACAATCTTCTAAAGTAGTCACACAATCTCAAGGCACCCGTTCGCAAACACCCAGTGTCACGCAATCTGATGATGTCTTGGATCCTTACTTCATTGGTGAAGGTGAAAGTACAGTTTCCTTGCATACCACCCATGCCACTAGTCCGAGTACTTCGTCTACTTCCGATCCAAAAGGGTTAACGGAGTCAAATTATGTCACGCATTCCACTTCCACGGAAGATTCTTCGACTGTAACAACAACAAGAAGTGACATTAAGGATACAGCCCCATCAGTTACAATCAACTCATTTTTTCAAACCACCACAAAGAAACTGCCCAAATATGAAAGATGTGAGCCGTTACGATCACGATACTGTACTTACATGGGCTACAATCAAACACGCCTGCCAACTCGAGCAGGTTATAGAGACCAACTTAAAGCAGAGAAACAAATGAGCCGCTTTCTGCCATTCATACGCGCAAACTGTTCGCGCTTTTTGAGGGACTTAATCTGCGTCACCTATCTTACTCCTTGTTATAATCCTCACTCTCCTAGAGTCCAACCATGTCGAGAGCTTTGCTCAAGGTCAAAACACGAGTGCGCTTCGCTGATGAAAGCGTTCGAGTTTGATTGGCCTGAACACTTGGACTGTGAAAAATTTCCAAGCAGTGAAAATGGAAAGTGTGTCATGGCGCATGATACTGGGGTGCCTGTTATGCCTACACAAGTAACACAACACATAAAAAATCCAGGTTAGTTACCATTGATGAATTATGGATATTATTTCTCGCTTTGTGTTCAAACGCATTAATTCACATTAACATGCGCAACTCTCATGCGCAACCGTTAAACAAAGAAATGATACTCGAAGGAATGACACGTGGTCTTGAACAGAAAAATATTAGGTCCAAGGTAGAGAGAGGTGTATTCGTTTGAAAGAATTAATATAACTATCTTGTTCGTGTTCTTTTTTATAGGTTGTGGAGGAATCTTAAACCGTCCCACTGGTGTCATTAAAACTCCGCATTTCCCTGACCCGTATCCTTCCAATACTCTGTGTAAGTGGGCCATCATCTTACCCAAGGTCTATCACGTGATAGATATTATTTTGGAAGAGGTGTCGTTGGAGGCTGATGTCAACTGTGGGTAAGTTGTATCACTGTATAGACAAGGAGTACCGTGACCGTGACGAAATGTATAGAGAATCTTTCGTATTATATTAGTACATTGGGAACGTACAGCATAGTGTGACATACCCTGTTAGTGGGATCGAAAGAAGGGATCAAGTTGGCATTGCAGTGCATTGTGGACTTTTGTAGTTGGAAGAAATAGACACCATCTAGGAAATATGTCCCCAAAAAAGTCCCACAATGCACTGCAATGCCATAAATGAGTTAGGACCGTATCTGAGCCTCTAGGACTGTATAAATACTTGATCTTTTTGGTGCATAGCAACGGTTACTAAGAGGAGATTAAACTATCACTTTCTACCATCTTTCCCCTAGTTATGATTATCTATTATTCTTGGACGGTTTGTCCAATCAAGTTGGTTCAAGGATCTGCGGATTTCTTGCCTATCCTCGCGTAATCACTGTCAAAGGGAACATAGCGTCTATCGTGTTTAGATCAGACTCAGCTCTCAACAAAAAAGGCGTTCTCATCAAATATACCGCACATGTAAGTACAACTACGTATACTTTCAATATTTTCTCAGCTTTGTTTACCTCAACTAACTTTATTGCGCACTAATAACAATCGCAAGTACAGCAGTAGCGCAGCTCAACGGGTTCGAATGGAAAGCAATGTGAAGGCGCATGCTCGCTGGGAAACAGAGCGCGCTGGTATTTCATAAAAACTCATAGCACTTTTAATTTTTCCATAAAGTTTGAACACATAAAGCGTAAACCTGAAAAAATGGCTAGTAACAAAATCCCTCTCTTAGTCTTACCCCTAGTGTCCGTTCTTCTCATGCAGTGGAGATGACGTCAAGTTGGTCACACTATATTGAACAAGTCACGCAACCACAGGGCCATAACGTGGAGGGACTTACACAGATAGGACGTCATGCTCAAAGCAAAAAAATTCTTCCTTATTGTTTAACGCTGGTACAGAGAACTGACAATTTAAGTATCTTTTTATTTCATCGAGTAAAACTAGTTACATTCTGTGTATGTAAAAGGGCAAAGAACAAGAAGTTATTTTTGCGCGCGTCTGCGCACTGACGTTGTGCATATTTACGTATACCGCCACTATTGTTGTTTGTTTGCTGGAATTCCTTCACGCGCACGCATAACCTTTCCAGCCATCACGTCCTCTCACAACGATTCAATGGTATCTTTTTTGCTTAAATAAAAAAAATACAGCTGATCCAATAATTTGACATTTATTGAAGACTTGTGAGAATTTCCTTCCCAAGAGCAAGATAAGCTCTAATGTTTAGTGAAGGAATATTTCAGTATTAAATATACTTTACAAAATTCTATAAAAATTTGAAAAATAGTGAAATTTTTCTTGAATATATTAAAATGTCTACTATCTTCATAATTCTTTTCCCCTCAAGTAATTTCTAGGCAGGCCTGATTACTCTGGGGCTCCTTCCAAGACGAGCTGCCTTTATCAACACATACAATTTCAGTTCTATCAGACGACTTATTTTGCTTCTTCTGTATGCGTAACTTCTCGACTCTTTCGGCGACTTTCCGACAGTGTTTCAACTCTCGTTTTAAAGCTAAATTTTCCGAGTCCAGATTCGCTACTTGTTCTGATAGTTCTAGTATCAATTTCATGCGCGGGTCATCATGGTTATCGATGACGTCTTCAGTGACGTTTTCATTGATGTCCTTATCACGTGATAGCACTGAGCGTTGGCTACTTGCACTGCCTTGACGACCAAAGTCGCCAGAATCAAGACTCATTCGTTCGATGCGCTCTGAATTATAAACAAATGAAATGAAAGAAGTTAGGACACTTCAACAAGCTGGACTGCAAGTGGATCTAAAATTTTGATTTTTTGAAGTTAGATGGGAGATCATTATAGGAAAGTTTTTATACATCACAGAGGGTCCTGAAAGTAGTATAGGGAATGGGGGTTCCAGCGCAATCTCAACACGGGCAAGACCCGTGTCAAAAATCCACCTACGGAAACAACCCACTCCAAGTGTGGTTGGGGGCAACAGCGCAAATATGTTAGTCTATATATGGAGTGCGAAGATTGTAAAGAGTTTGTTTATGATTTCTGTGTAAAGTGCTTGAAACCCAAGTTTGTACCTACTAAACCAAATAAGTATGTTTGTTGTGGTAAGAAAATGCAAATAGAAGACGACACGTCAGCACAGTGTTACGAGTGCGGTAAAAATATTCGTAATGCCGTGCCTTGTGCTACCAGGGAACAATATTATTCCAACGGAGGTCGTAAGAAGACGCCATACAAAAGAATAAAATACTTCCGAGACTGGATGAGTCATATCCAAGGTTATCGACCGGTATATTTAGACAACGAAGTAAAGAAGAAAATCATAGACCATTTAGAAGAGCCAACCCCGCAAAGTCTACGGAAAACGCTGAAAAAATTAAAACTAGGGAAATATTACAAAGCTATTCCCTATCTTTTGTCTGAAATTACCGGTAAGTCTATTCCCGAGGTTTCTGATATGACAAAAGCCGAGTGGATGTTTTGTTGGCTGGATAAGGATATTCCTTATTACCCTGACGTAATCTACGAAATATTTCACGAAATCGACCCCAACCACCCCCTCTTAGGATGGATTCCAAGAAGATAGTGAATCTTATGACATAAGATGAGAAATTACGTGTAATAATTCACCAAATAAGGTCATGCAAATAATTTATATTACGCGTAATAATTCGCTAAATAATTTATATTACGCGTAATAATTTACTAAATAAGGTCATGCCGTGTATTATGGTATAAATCTTATGCCATAAGATTACGCGTAATTTCCAGACTGTCGTTCGATATGTAAACGAAATCCTGTCACGCTCTTTTCAAAGCAGATGTTTACTGAGCAAGCTTTCTTTGAAGCTCTTCTTTCGCTTCTTGGTAGATCTTTTTGCGAGATTCCTCGGAAAGATCTTTTACGACTGTTTTTTTATTCCTTATGTCCGTCTTTAGTTTCTCGTATTTGTCTTCTTCAGCTAAGATAAGCGAGAATTCTGCGTTGTCTATCTTTCTGTCACGCAAAGCCTTTGAGACAAGGTCAATGATCGTATTTACTTTAGCCCTTGACAGAGCTATTGTCGTGTCGTGTTTTGATATTTTGCTTGACAACTGTTTCATAATGCCTGTCGTAACAGCGGAAACAATGCCGCAGACGGCTCCAACGCTGGCCAAAGGAACGCCAACGACTATTCCCGGTCCGGTAAGCGAAGTAGCAACGCCAGAGCCTGTTAACGCCACGGACATGGAGCCGGAAGTTATCGCGATTTTATGTAATATGCTTCGGGCTCTAGCATACTTTTTCCTGACCTCCTCATAGTGCTTCGTTTGACCCTCTAAGTAAGCGAGGATTAGATTTGCCTTATTCAAGCGGAAGTTCTCGGCATTCAATTCATTGGGTTTTGTAGGTAAATCAGGATAGAGTGGAGGCGCTGATGGTATAACATCCATTATATATACTAATGTACGACGCTTTTGGGAATGATATACAGGAGCAGCCACATCACGACAATAGGGATTACTGGAATTGGAGGGCCTTCAGGAAGATGTTTCCGCACGCGGATGCTAGTAAGTTCGAAAGAAGGCCCGATGGTATTTACTATAACGGCTCCAGAATGTACAGTAATGAGGATTTGAAACCTACGCTGGTTAATCAGATAGACGATCAACTGAAGAATTCTGGTTATGTTGAACATAAGCCTAAGCCAACATATGTTGAACATAAGCCCGTGCAAGGTTGGTCAAAGGAATTATTGCTGGGTACCAGTACTTATCCGATACCCGCAGTTTCATTTGATAAACACCCAAGCTTGGACCTAACGCTGAACATGCGGATCTCTAACAAGCATTCCTTTCCGTTAAAGGTGCGAGATATCTTCAAAAACGTACCCATTGTTCATTGACCGCTAAGGAATCTCATGAATGGTTAAGTGGTCCTAACATGCGTTATTGGCCGCAGCAACTAAACTTTGCAGTTTGGTGTGCCACTAGCGGCTGTGGGGTAAGCGCAAACTTGATGAAGAATTCAATATTTATGTTTCATTTTCACTTCACGGTTAGGAGAATACTACATGAGATGGGCGTTACTGCATTACCGGGAGATGCTGCGTTTTATCCTAGAGATAACAAATACGACGTTCCAGCCTATAACAGGCTTTGTAAGGAGTTCGGTGTTGTAGGGAAGGATTTTAGATGCACTGCCGGTGCTAACAATGGTTTGGGATATATTTGGGCTTATTGGGGGATTGGTGGGCATGTGCTAAGTGATAAGGAAGTTCATGCGCTGCAGTTGCGATGGGACACGGGATATCACAAAGAAACTCACGACAGTAGCACCTTCTTTGAACCAAACGCTAAGACCACTAAGGAAGTTAGAGACGGACCTCTGTTCAAAGACGAGGGCGGTAAGTATGCAGGGGCTAATCCACTGATTATCAAAATTACCAACGACGAGCAAACAAAGCAATATCTTAATTTCATACCCCCAGAAGGTAAAGGACTAACCAAAGCCGGCCTTGCCCGTTTAAACCGCAGCATAGAAGCTTACGTGTATTCTATCCTTGGAGCTCAGGTAAACACCCGATCCAGCATAATCGGAAATACTGGCGCCGCAGAAGAAACGCGAGCCGAAGCCTTGATCTTATTTGAAAGTTCAATCTTGGAGGGCGACATTAGCAAGGGCGTACAGCGTCACCAACTAGCCATACAAAATTCTAAGGCGAGGTTGGACTATGCAGTAGCCCCGGGTTGTTGGTTAATGCCTAGTAATTTATCTATAAATACTGGTTCTGTAGTAGGATACAACAACAAACTGCAGCGAGCTACTAAGGATATGAAGTTTGGGGCGAATGACGTGAACTCTGACACTCTTAGGAACATTCCTCACTTCGTGGAGAAGCCAAAAAAGGAACACGCAGAAAAACCCGAACCAAAGAAGAAGCCCCAAAAGAAGGTCCTGCCTACGATACCCGAGGAATATGACCATAACTTACTAAAGGCCGGCGTAGCAGCTGCAAGCGTTGGTCTAAGCTATTATATATGGCGATGAACAACCCCTACGTAGCTGGAGTAGATTGTGTTTATACGACTTACACAGGCGAGAAAAAATACAACCAGGCATCTTGGGTTGATGTCACGGGCATGTCCGTGAATTTGAATTACTCAGGAAAGAAATTGATATTATGCAGCATTTCTTTGGGGGCCGTTAGCAGTGCGAATGTAGGATTTCGTTTCTGTGACGACAATGGAGTATTGCAACCCATGCGCGCGAAGACGAACAACAGAGAGCCCACGCATTTCTCAGTAGAGCCGCCAACGAATAGCGCCGAGAATCTTTCCGTTTGGACTTTCCACATGGTTGCTGATTGCCACGGGAAGGTAAAGCTGCAGATAAGAGTAGATGACACCGGGAGTGTTTGCATAAATAGCATAGAAAATCAAAGGAATACTGTCTATAACCACATGACCATCAGCACTTTGACGGTAATGAGCCTCTAGAAGGGAACTTGTTCCCTGTAATATATGAATCCATACGTGAGGGAAACGCGTTATACCCACCGCTTAGATGAAGAGGGATATGACAACGGCGCTTGGCATGACGTTGGACTGTGGGTTGAAGTTGGGGGCACTGCATTGGTCATTTGCACTATTAGCATTAATGCAAATACGCATGCGAATGTGGGGTTTAGGCTTATCGATGAGAATAATAAGCCCCTGCTTCCTTATCGAACTTCAACGAACACCAGGAAAGTTACCCATTTTTCGATGGAGCCCTACACTAGGTCCTCTGAAGACCTAACGCCAGTAACTTTTCATATGCTAGCCAATTGTAAATATGCTAAGTTGCAAGTCACTTCTGATGACGGCAAGTTTGGGATAAATCGCATAGGTCGCAGGCCCGCTAATGCAGCCTGGAGTCATAAGCCCATTTCTACCATGAGTGTGTTGCCGTTGGTTCCAAATTACCAGGGCGGCGCTAATACCGTCTTTCATTATCCTCAAAGCAGGACACCGTCCGATGAGAAGATTAACCCTTCACCTTCTTCAGGAGGACCACCCCAATAGCGACGACCAAGATCCAGATGTTATTCCCTACAAACTTCAACAGTTCGCCGCCGGCCCTAAGTGCCAAGGAAACAACCGAACCCAGCAGCCCAGGAAGACCGGCTGCCATCTTTTTTCCCAAGTCCGTTAGTCCATTGCCTAATTTCTTTACGCCTGCACCTGTAGCCTTAAGCGCGGATAGGATAACTCCTACTACGCTTGAAATAGCGACCGCAAATGCCAGCGGAATGCCATACTTCAAAAGGGCTCTTTTTACCTTTTCCTTGGTGGTAAGCCCCAATTCTCTTTCCAGGTTGTCCTTTTGCGCTTGTAATTCCGCGACTCTTTCCTGAAGGGCTTCTAATTCCCTTTGTGCTGCCTCCCTTTCCTCTTCGGGACGAGTTTGGTCATTAATTATTTCCTGCTGCCGCTCTATTTGCCCCTCCAGGTCTTCGATGGCCTGATCTCTTTGCCGGATTTGCTCCTCTTTAGTGTTGATTTCGGCAATCAACTGCCGCCGTTCCTCCAAAGAACCAGCTATGGTGGTTCGTAAGTTCTTAGCTTCCTCCTTGCTTATATCCAGGTCTTGCAGGGCGAGATTGAATGCCCTTTGGACGCTGTCTTTTTCGCGAAGAGAAATGTCTCTTTGTTCTCTAAGTTCTAATATGCGTTGATTCTTGTCGTCAAGTTCTCTCTTTTGAGCATCAAGGAGTAGTCGGTTTTGCCGCATGTAATCTGCTTCCCTTTCCTCCATCGCTTGCTTTAGTTCTTCTACTTCCCTTATCGCCTCAAGACCTTTTTGTTGCCGCTGCATTATGGTCTTGAACTTTTCAAAGGCTTCGCTGGTGTTTTCATCGTTTTCTCTTAGTCTTTCCACCAAATTAGGTCTTCCTAATGCGTCTTTGATTTCTTTTGGGAGATTACTGGTGAGCCTGTCGGAGTCTCTCCTTTGGTAGAGATTATACCACTTATCCCTTCCTTGATACTGGATTTGAATTTGCCCCTTATCTCCGGTTTGGAAATTAAGGCGGGTCAAGTCCACATTTGGAAATTTCTCCCTTACGTCGTCTAAAAGCCCCCTTAGCATTTCAGTTCTTAGGTCCGTGGAATCCAAGTTTTGCAATTCTAAATATTCTGGAATAGATTTCCCTGGGTTCCTTGATTGCCACTTATCCTCTAAGGAACGCCAGGCCTCGCGGGCCCTACTTCCGAACCTATTTCGAAGCCTATCCCAAATATACTCGCGGGACACGTTGTCATTTGGGATTAACGTATCGTATTCTTCGTCGTTAATATCGACTTGGCCTTCTTCGGTGGTGGGGTCAAAATCCGTTCCTTCTACTTCCATTATATATGATAAGCTCAAAGTTAAACCCCAACATATTACCTAAGCAGGTTGGCGGACTGAAAGCAGAACGCACCTTTCACCGGGTCACCTTTACCCCCAGCAGCGCTAAGCCAGGGGAAACCCTGTACGTAGGCGTGCCCCGCCTAACGGATAACCTAGTCTTAGTTCCTGGCACCCTGGCGCTAAGGTTTGACCTAGCAATACAACCAAGCACTGCGGACGCGCGTCACGTTGTCAACGACCTTGGCCGCAACATTGTCTCAAAGATGCGGGTGAAGTTCGCAGGGGAATCCTTGCTGGACTTGAACAGGTATGATTTGTACACCACTTACAAAGACTTATGGTTGACTGCATTTGACCGCGCGCAAAGGATAGAGCAGGGAATCGCCAGTGATGCCATACGCAAGGTAAGAAGCGCAACCTCTGGCGCCTCAGGGAAGACGAAATAAAGACGGCTTATGGTACTAAATATGTCGTTCCATTAGATTTCGAAGTTATCACGAACCACGGCGCATACTACCCAAGGCAGCTAAGCGAACTACAGTTCGAAGTAACCCTAGCAGACACTACGAACATCCTACAGGGAAAGGACGTAAGTTCCTCAGCCGTCCACCCATACTCCGTTACTAACTTAGAGCTGCAGTATGAAACGGTATACAGCGAAGACTTAGCACGTAGCGCCGGTATGGAATACAGCTCCGGGAAGGCTTTCCTTTACGATCACGTCGTGATGTACAAGACGTTCAGCTTTACAAATAACGTCGAAGAGGTCATCAACCAAAGCATTAACCTTCCCAGGCGCAGCCTTACAGGGATAATGTTGCTGTTCGCAAAGACATACACGGCAGGATTGCGTGACTCCGAGGCGTTCTTTAATCCTAACATTACCAACGTAGGTGTTAGCATCAACGGAGTGCCTAATAAGGTTTACTCACAAGGGATAAAGCCCGCGGATATGTACCGGGAAGTCGCACGTAAGTTTGGCGACCAAATTGACCCAAAGAAATTCTTTAAGGATAAGTATGCGCTGTGGATCGACATGCGCACGACGAACGACGAAGACCTACATGGGCAGGGATTGCGGCTGGTAAATACCCAGGACGGCATTACGTTGGAGATCAAGCGCACCAAACATGCCAGCGACACTACTAAGATCAACGCGTATATCTTCGTAGTCTCAGACGCGCAACTGAGTGTAGAAATGAATCAGCTAAAGAGCGTTGCATATTGATGACTCATCCTTTTGATAAAAAATATCGTTGGTATATAATGCTTCGCGTATTTGAAAACAACGAAACTAAACTGCAATGCCTAGTGCAAGGCGACCAATTGTATTTCAAAGCAAAGGAGGTGGCTGCGGCGTTAGATTATGAGAACACCAAGAAGGCCATCAGGGATCATGTCTCTGAAAAGTACCAGAAAAGATGGGTTGACATGCAAGGGGTCCCAAACCGTTCCCCTTCTACTATCCACCCACAATCCGTGTTCATTTCGGAACCTGGGCTGTATGAGTTGATATTTAGCTCCAAGCTACCTAAAGCAGTGGAGCTGCGTAGCTGGGTCTTCGAGGAAGTCCTACCTGCGCTTAGAAAGAATGGTAACTACGAGCTGGAGAAGCGCTTCAATAGCCCAAATAAGATGAAGTTTAAAATAGAGACCGAGTCTGACCTACATAATCGGGTCGTATACAACGTTCGCAGGTTCTACCCATATGCAATCATAGTCCCTGGCTTAGGAGAACTGCAGGACACCGTAAGTAAGCGCATTAAAAGCTGGCAGAAGGGCTACCAGGCAGGGCAACCCGACCTGTTGATTCTCAACAGTCATAAAAAATATAATGGGCTGTGCATCGAACTGAAGACACCTAAAGGCAACGGAGTCTTATCCGACAAACAAAAGGTAATGTTGGAAAGATTCGAAGAGAATGGCTACCTGACCATCGTAAGCAACGATTACGATATGCTGACCAGGGAAATAGCCGAGTACATGGCTGACGTACGTATCCCTTGCCCTTGGTGTGTAAAGGCTTTCAAAGACCCCAACACCTTAAGCACGCATCTTAAAATATTCCATAGGTATAATGATTCTTGAACAAATACACTGGCGAGACTTGCTGCAAGGCGTTGCATACCGAATAAAAAACTACGTCGCATTCGAAGACATCGACCGTTTGAGGTTGGTCTTAGAACGCGACGGTCAGGAATACAGCCTTTGGGCGCCTGACTGTGTGAGATACATACTGCAGGGTGAAGAATATACACACCTACGCAGTCATGGTAAGGTAAACGGCCGATGGAAGTTTGACATCGAACGTCGAACGGAGAATAATCCATTGTGCGACTAATCAAGTATTGGTCTGCTACGGCGGACCTCATTTTTTCTGTTATCTGGTAAGCGGATACGGTAATCAAGGCTCCCCCTATGAATGCTGCGATTTGAGGAATCATATATCTTTCTCATTTTTCCAAGCCTTTCGTATCGCCAGGTAATGGTCTAAAGGCTTGGGACCGTCATACAGGCAACACCAAATATGCTGACCGCTGCGTTGACAACCACATTTATCGCAGATGCCGTCCCAGTGTTCCCTATTCTCCCATTTTACTCCTTCGTAGTCGTCAAAGCATACGAAATCTTGGTCTATTTCCTTCTTACGTCGCGTGAGCGCCCGGCTGGTTTCAAGGGGGCAACATCGCCCTGCTAAATCGCCGTGGGTTTCACAGACAACTTCTTCGAGGTGGTAACGCCGGCAGCGGTATTTATGCCAGTTCTCTTCAAAGAGGGGTTCATCGCATCGGTGGCAATGGCCTTTAAGGCAGACTCTATGCTCGCGGTGATATCGTAGGGTCTGTACAGTGGAGAGTTCCTTACCGCAGTCACCGCAAACAGTGCTGATGGTCTTTTGACAGACTTTCTTGGAAAGGTGGTATTGCAGTCGCTGCTTGCTACTAAAGGCTCTATCGCATTGCATGCACTTCATTATATATACCTCATTTTTTATTGTTAAATTGTTAAATGTCAGCAAGAGACAATTACGTAGATCTTATTTTTTTATTGTTAAATTGTTAAAATACGGTAAGAGACGAATGTAGATTTCATTCTTTGTAGGAACTTAACGATGAAAGATATAGACCATTCTTTGACATCATCTGTGCAGCATTTAACAAAATAACAATAAAAAATAGACTATCCTTCAATGTCATATTTGCAGCATTTAACAAAATAACAATAAAAAAAGAAAGACCTATGCTAATTCCTCTTGCTGGGGCTTAGTAAGATCTTCTTTGCGACCTCTTACTCTTCTCGAACGTCGTCTAAAGTCCTTTGTGCTTTAGTATCCGCGGGACACCAATGTCCAACGAAGTCTTCTTCAGAGAATACCTTATTACAGTGACAGCAGCTGTGTTTCTTACGAGGCGTCGGAGGGGTAACGATGATGCAGTCAGCAGGTAGTTCGCACGTAATACAGTCCATATATCTATGGGGGATATCGAATGAAGTCCTTAATGGACTCCTTAGCCCAGCCCGCCATTGTCAAAAGCGCGCCAAACCGTTCTGCACGCTTCAGACCACACATTTCATCGTACAATTCCTGTACGCGCTCTTTTAACCGGTCTATCTCTTCCCTTTGCATTTCTATGGTGTCTCTTTTATCCTTTGCGTCGGCGACAATCCTTCTTACTGCTTCCACTGACTCCATCTATATATGAACCCAGATCACATACCTTGCAATGCTCTGATAGTAGGACCCACCGGCTGCGGAAAGACCCAGTTCATCGTGGAGCAGCTATTAGGATCCTTTAGATACCGCTTTGACTACATAGTGCTGCTTTGTCCCACCTACGTGAATAACCGCACCTGGGAAGGCATAGGAGTGAAAGACGACGACTTCTTTGTAGATATCTTAGACCCTAACGAGTTATCCAGCCATCTTAAGTTCTGGCACAAGCAATTCCCCAAAGATACACAGACGCTCCTCATATTGGATGACATTGCCTGTGGGGACGACGTAAAAAGGCGCACCTCCGAATTAGTGAAGCTCGCCTTCAGCGGTAGACACGACAATATCAGCGTTTGGTTGCTCTCCCAGCAGCTTACCAGCGTCTCTAAGCCCTTTAGGGAAAACATAGGCTCTCTCGTAGTATTTTATACTCCGAGCAAGTCTGACCTGGAAACCATTTTAAGCGACTACGGCGGTGAGATAAGCAAGGAACAGCTGCACGAATACATGCGGCATTTAAAAACGCACCAACATTCCAAGATGATCTTCTCTTTGAGGTTTCCGTATGACGTTAACATATATGGACATTGAGCAGCTCATAGATGAAGTCCCCACACAGTTAGATGAAAGTAACCTCAAGGAACAACTTAACATTCTTGTGTCTTCTGGGAAGTGTAAAGAAATGATAGGTAAGGAACTTACCCATGAGCAGGTTAATAAGCTGTCAGAAGAGGAGGTTAAGAAGTTCCATAAGAGGTACGAGGCTGCCCTTGCAAGTAAGACCACGGACGCCGTAGCAGACTCCGCTATCCGACTTGCCACTAAATTGCTTGGACTTGCACTGCCCATAGACGACGTGGAGCAACTACAGAAGGACATAAGAGATGACTATGTCATATCCCAAGAACTTAAGATAACCTGTGGGTGGTTGTCTTTGAAGTGCGGTAAGTTAATGGCAGTCGCCTCTGCGGCACTTCACGTAGCTCAGCACGTCGACTTGAAGGAGGTACTAGGTTCCTTCGGAACATCTTGGAAGGACTTCAAGAAGAACAGAGACGTTGAAAAGGTCTTCCAGGCAGCACTTGCTGATGATCAAGTCGCCTCAAGTACCTAGTCAAGTCGTTGTCAAGTCACCTCAAGTACTTAGTCAAGTCGTCCTTAAGTCATTCTCAAGTACTTAGTCAAGTCGTTGTCAAGTCACCTCAAGTACTTAGTCAAGTCGTCCTTAAGTCATTGTCAAGTACTTAGTCAAGGCGTTGTCAAGTCATTGCCAAGTCATTGTCAAGTCGTCATCAAGTTACTTGTCAAGTCCTTCAAGTCCCTTAATATAAGATGAGTGACACCGAAGAACAACCAGAAAAGGCTCCCGTAGAAGATACCAAGATTACCAAGGCTAAATCTCCGGGCAGAGTCGCTGCCGGAAAGAAGCTCGCGGAGATGAATAAAAAGAACAAAGCAAAGAAGGAGGAAAAGGTGGAGGAAAGAGAAGAGGAATCCTTTATCAATCCTGGGTACGTCATTGGCGCGTTAGGAGTCGCTATAGCAGCAGGCAGCCTTTACTTACAATGGCGGGCTACGAAGCCAAAAGTAAAGTGGGAGGCCGCAACATATCACGCACCTGTGGAGGTTAGAAAAAGTAAGATCCCTGAAATGGAATAACCTTCTCGCTTTGTAATATAATGTCGACCGCGTTGTTGAAAACTGTTGAAGAGGCAGCTATCATTACTTCCATCGTTGCGGGTATTGGTTGGGTAGGTAAGAAAGTGCTCAAAGAAGACTTTACTGAAGACCCAAGCAAGAGCTTCGCTAACTTTGCTAAGATGACCGCTGCCGTAGGCGGGGCTATCATGGTAAAGGATTACCTACGGAAGGAAAAGTACCTACCTAATGTATAATGGTTAGCTTAGTCGCAGGTGGAGTCATTGCAGCTTTAGCATTTACAGGGGCTAATTATGGTGGTCAATATTTGGATAGATTAGTTAGAGGCGACAAAAGCGGTGCCGCCGAAAGAAAGAGACACGACTTAGCGCTGGAGAAATATCAAAGGGACGTTGCAGCTTGGAATGAAAAAAGACAAGCTTACAGGGATTGGTTGGATAAGAACTACCAAGACAAAATGCAGGCGGATAAGAACTTCGAAAACACAGACTACGCCTTCAAACTTTATGCGCAAGCACACCCCGACTTTAGAATGAAAAAGCCTCAGTTCAAGAATTACTACCAGCCTTCTAAGAAACAAAAAGACAATGAATTGGTCTTTGTAGGAGTCGCAGGGCTGGCCGGAGGCGTGGCTTTGGCGTATCTAATATAATGATCGTCTTTTTGGAAAGCGACAAGAATGACTTTACCACGTATTTGAATCCTCCCATCAAAGCCTGTAAGGTTCGGTTGGTTAGTTGCTCTTTGTACAATTCTTGGTATAATTTAATTAATGGCTTTGTCGTCGTGACTTCCGGCACCAAACCAAAAATACCAGATTCCCATTACACCCCTATAACACTGGCTAAGGAGCTAGCAAAGCATGGATATACTCTTACCACAGGATTGCCCCATGAAATGACATTCAAGAAAAATAATGGGAGCGCCAATCTAAAGGACAGTTCATTGGTAGAACTCCTGGGCCTTACTAGTACCACGATAAATAGCGGCAGTACATATGATGTGAAATGGAAAGTCGCATCCTCTTACGAAGTCTATTGCGACTTGGTTCATAGTTACAACAATGGAGAAAAGTCTTCTCTTATGTCCAAGTTTCTGCCCCAAGGTAATCCATTTGACCCAGTAGAATACACTCCCATTTCTTTGAGCTATGACTTATCTAATTTGGTAGAAAGCATAAACATCACCATTAAAGTGGACGGAAAGACGGTGGATTTTAACGGACGTAAGATCAATCTTGTTTTATCCTTCGCTTGAATCAAGCGAAGCGCGATTCTATTCATATAATGGGCCGCGTAGAGGACAAACTTAAAAGGATTTACTATGGGCCGGAAGGCTATTGGAGAGGAGCGTCAGCTATCAAGAAACTCGCGACCGCGGCCAGGGTATCAGACGAAACGGCTAAGAACTGGTTGAAAAAACAAACCCTCTGGCAGGTTTATCTTCCCGTGCCTAAGTACATTCCCAGGCCCAGCTTCACCGTAAATACCCCCAATGAAGTTCATCAGGCGGATTTGCTTTTCTTGCCGCACGATAAGGTGAGAAAGAAGACCTATAGGTACGCTTTGACCGTAGTCGATATCGCAAGCAGATACAAGGACGCCGAACCTATAACCAGCAAGGATTCTGGGGAAGTCGCAGAAGCCCTAGGTAGGGTTTATAAGCGCGTCTTGAAATGGCCTAAGCTGCTGCAAGTGGATGCGGGGACGGAGTTTATGGGCGTGGTTACCAAGACCCTGAAAGACCACGACACTAAGATTAGAAGAGCTAAAGCAGAGTACCACAGGGGTCAAAGCATTGTCGAAAGATTCAATAAGACCCTGGCCGAGCGTCTCTTTGGATACCAGTATTGGAAAGAGCTGGAAGATCCCTCCAAACGCAATAGGGAATGGACTCAGAGGCTCCCCCAGGTCGTCGCAGCTTCGAACAACGAGGCGGCCAGGGCTACGGGAATGAAACCCAGGGATGCCATAAAAAAGAAACACGTGGAACACAAGTCCTTCATCAGAAGTTCGAGGGCGGTCTTCCCCCATGAAAAGAAATTAGGTAATGTCACGGTTCGATATCTCTATGAGCCGGGTGAATTAGAAGGAGGATCCAAAAGAGCTACGGATCCTAATTGGTCTTTGGAAACTTACCAGATCCGAAGTGCGATAGCTAAGGAGGGTCAGCCCATCTTGTATTATCTTCATGATGGTCCCACGCGTGGGTTCGTCAAAGAAGAACTGCTTATCGTGTGATGTCCGAATGCTATCGTATGCACTCCGTCATCACACATCCATCGCTTACCGTCAAATGCAGACAGTGACACCTTCTCCTGCGTGACGTTATGTATCTGATGACCATAGCTGCGCAGGCTGTTCATCTTATGCCGCTGTTCCTTGCGTGTTCGTAATACGTTGAGGTAGGACTCGTGCGTAATGTCCTTCTTAACCACGTACTTTTTTACGCCTTTAGCTTTCTTTTCTACGCCGTCTAACTTTAGCACGCTGTACATCTTTGGTTTCAGACCCACGTATTCCACGATGGGTTTTCCTAACATTTCGTCTTTCATCTTCCCAATTACCTTCTTATTCTTCGCAGAGTAAAGGAAGTGCTCCTTCGGGTAACCGCTGGTGTCGTACTCGTCTATGTCGGGGAGGCAGTCTTTGTAAACGTCTTCCGTTTGCACTTCTAGAATTAGGGAGTCGGTGTCTGTGTACAGGAGGCGACAGCGGTCTCCGTACTTTGGCTTAAGCTTATCGTAGTAGAACTCGTACATAAGCAGCTTCGATAGATCCAGCACCGTAAAGCCTGTGTAAACGGGCTTGTTTAGTAAGAGGTTTGCCTTTTTCATGTGAATCACGTAGAAGTTCAGCATTTCTACGTATCTAACGAAGCCTGGCTGTGACACGTATGCTTCTGCTTCCTCTTTGGTGCTGACTATTTTTACGCTTACGCGCTTGCGGATGTTCTCCATTGTCTTTCCGAACACGCTGTTGTTCATCAGTTTGAAGAGGTTTTTCTCGAAGTCATTTTTCGCTGCGGTACGCTTTTGCGTGTTAAAGTCAATGTAGGGGCGCATCCAGGGTTCCTGCGTGAATTTTAGGACTCTGTGGATCTTCTCTACGCGCATTCCGTGTCGCACGTAGAACTGCAGGTTGCGGTAATGTACCACATACTTCTTCTTATCCATCAGGTTCATAGTTAGTTTCCTGTACGGTTTGTAACCAGGGCACATTTGCTTTTGCAGCGGACTTAGCTGCTTAAATGGTATCTCTATCGCTTCTGGTGCTAAGGGGAACTCATTGTGTTCGTCGTGCAGGCGCTCTGGGTACTCCAGATCCACTTCTAAAACGTAACCCTTGTCTTCCTCCTTTCCTACCTGCATGTAGAAGTCTATCGGCTTCACTGAATCCCATTCGAAGTCTCTCACAGGTAGGTACTGTGACATTGCCCAACCATAAAGGTTATTCGCATCCAGGTAGTAAATGTATGTGGTTGGTTTCTCTGGGTCGTGCTCTACTAAGGGGTTGTTTGCGCGGGCGTAACGTCGGCTGGGTCCGCATACGCCGCCACGAATACCGTCTTCCATAAACCGATACATGTCGTACTCCGTTAGGAGATCCAACTGCGCATTTGTCTTCTTTAACAAAGCACTCCAGCTGAGCCCAGGAGCCGTGTAGAAATTAGCGGGATCCAATCCGTAATATTCCATAGCCATCTTTCTGAAGCTTTGGAAAACATCTGCAAGCAGCACTACGTCAGACCTTAGGTAGATGTCGTGGTAGTCCCCCATGTTCTCACAGGAGTACTTTTCCCACACGTCTAACGCATGCTGGTACTCCTCATCCTTTATGCCGGACTCGTTTAGGGTGCTGTAGAAGCGATCTTTGGGTGGTAGGGGTTCTTTGAATCGATCCCAGGAGTCCATGTATTCGTATGGGTACACTCCTTTCCTTTCCGCGCCATATTGACTGGAAATGGGAAAGTTGGTGTTATACTTTACGAGGTTTGCTAAGGAGTCCGCCATAAACTGCTGCGAATCTAAGAACTTTAGCTTACCCACAGTTACGGACATGTAGCGCTCTTTGTTGTTGGGTATGCATTTGACGTCGGAGCCGTCTGTTCCTTGTAGTAGCAAATGGGAGTCGTACCCGCGGAGGTTGTGAAAGAACACCGGAATCTCCATGTCTGGATTTACTTTGAAGTTTATATTGCATTTCCAATGAGCCGCTCCTCTGTATTTACCCGTGATGTGGCAGTGATCCCTAACCTTATCCACATAGAAATCCTCAACAAATGCTTTGTGACAGTGAATGCAGTGCGTGGAGGGCTTTCCCGGCTTCTCACCTTTCTTAGCATACTTCCCGCATTTAAAATGAGCTTCTCCTAGATACTTTCCATCTTCATCCCACGCTTTCTTGGCTCGTCTTCCAAACTGAAGAAGCGTATGTTGGCAAATGTAGCATTTTTTTGCCTTGTTAAAAGCCTCCTGGTTCTCTTTGGTAAATTCCATCTTCTTTGGACATCTTAATTGTTCTCTAATCTCTCCCTCCTCTTCTCGCAATGCTTCTAGAAACTCATTAGCTGCGTTCTTACCTCGGTAAATCACAGGAGGGTTTGCTTTACCGTCTGATCTGACTACTATGTAACCAAAGGAGCAGATCTCGTGTAATCCTACCTTATTCGTGGCGCCACGTTTCTGCTCTTCCTTAGTTATCAACGCTTCGAAGTCTGCATATATCACGTAAGGCACTTGCATCTGCTTTTGGCGGTCTGCGTATGAAAGCTCTTTGTTGGTGGGCATCTGGATCCGTTGCGCCACTTCTTCGACTCCGCGACAGATCTCATCGTGTTTCTTTAGGGTATTTAAGGATGTAAATGACAGCAAGCAGCAGTCACAGAAGTACTTTTTGCCTTTGTGCTTAGTATGTCTGTAGAATAGTCTGCTAATGTGTTTAACCCATGAGTAGTGTCCGCCGTGGTAGAATAAATGTACGCGCTCTCCTTTACTTTTTGACAGAACTAACGGTACTATCGTCTGCTCTCTGACTCCGTAAACGTTAATTGCTAGATCGTTTATTTCCTCAAATATGGGGATGTCTATCAACTGCATGGGAAATTCCACACCATCCCACTCTAAATCATCTGTGGGATACTTACTTGTCCTACAGGGATCCTTCTCTGCTGGATACAGTGCAGACCTGATTGCCCACATAAAGCATCGATTGTCTTCATTCTTCACGTTTACAATAGCCTTCTTCCTTTCTACCCACGTTGGTAGCGGTACGTAACTTCCCCCTCGTATGGGTACGTACCTGGCTATACTTATCTCTATTCCTTCAACCTCCTCTACTGTCCAACCCGATCCTTCTTTCGTGTAGTTAGACAGCGACTCCATTATTGCTTCTAAGGCTTCACTGAGTGACCTATCCAGATTCGTGGATTCTAATATCACTAACGACTTTGATCGCAACATTGCTGTCGTCATTACCTCGTCTTTTGACAAACTTACTTCTACCATTATGCTCGCTTTCAGGGCTCCTAATTCTTCTATACCTTTTCGGAGAGTCCTTTTAACCTTCCTTTCTGACTGACGCCAAAACTGTCTAACGTCAATCTCACCGTTACCGGGTATTGACACCGTGCTGAAGTTGCTTTGGGATTCCATCTATATAATAGGAAATATTTTATACCTAATACCAAGCACTTTTTAGGTCGTCGTAGTCGTACTCACAGTCCTGACAATGCCAAAACAATTTAACCTTAGTCTCAAACTTCTTACCACATCCACAATCATAACTGCTCATACACTTCGTCTTCATTTTCAAATGCTTTTTCAAATCCGCTTCTTTCTTAAAAGTTCTCTTACATTCTTCGCACTCCATATATAGACTAACATATTTGCGCTGTTGCCCCCAACCACACTTGGAGTGGGTTGTTTCCGTAGGTGGATTTTTGACACGGGTCTTGCCCGTGTTGAGATTGCGCTGGAACCCCCATTCCCTATACTACTCCTGAATGAGAGATCCTTATCCCATTCCCCAGCTTTCATTTTGATCAAACCCCATATTCCCAGCCCATGTTTGGTTCAAATCTCAATCTAATCCCATTTTTAAATTGTTTTTTGTTTGTTTGTTTGTTTGTGCAGTGATCTCATTCCCAGTGCATAAAACCTCATTTTTCCAGCCCCCAAAAAGGCGAATTCAAGCTCCCATTTTAGCCCTTCAGGACCCTCACTACATATAGGTTTCTAAAGGGATGAGATTTTTAATTTTTCAAATTTTATTTCTCATCTTTCCTTTATCCCATTTCTTGTTCTCTATTATCTTTGTTAAATAATGCAAATTTCTATTCTTTTTTTCATTTCCTAACTTAGTTGTGTCAAGAATTTCTAGTTACCTTGTAATTTCGTATTTTCTTCAACTAATTTACTTTTCTCATCCTTGAGCTCAAATAACTTCAGAGATGAATCCTGTTTTGACTTGGACAACAAGCTCCTTAATTTCTTGAGTTTCCTTTGATATCTTTCATCCTGAAAATAATAATTCAATAATTTTAGAGAAACAGACAGCATGGTCGAGTCCTGAGTTCGAGTCTTGCTGTGGCCACTAGCTGAGACTGTATTTGTCCTGGTTTCTGATTAGTTCAAATTCAGTTTCTTGACCATGCTTGTAAATAGCCAACTGGTTTGCTTCCTTGCCAGTTGGGATTCTTAAAACACTTTATGTTTCTTTGATTATTTTTTCATTTGAGTTTTATTTCAGTGTCCCCAATTAGTTGTATAAACTAAATACATTGACACTGAAATAAAGTTATTTACTGTAATTATTTATTAATTTATTATTGCTGGCTTTTATCCATTTCCTCTCATTCCCATCACTTGAATTCAAGACTTTAAAATTTGAAATACTAAGCTGGAAGATGGACCACATATTCGTTAGCAATATTAAGTGCTTTCCTTTTAAGCCAAAAGCTATTCTTACCTGTTTGGTTGTGAGCTCTTTCATCATTTTTAGCTCTTCTTCCAGAGTCTGAATATACTAGAATAAAGTAAATAGGTTCATTAGAAATTATAAAATCAAGTTCTCTTTGTCTTCTCCTAAGATTCTGGGGTCAACTCGGGTGGCATCGGTAGCAGTGCACTCCTTCATCTGGGGTCTTGAGTTTGATTCCCAGACTTAGCATCGCATGTGAGTAGAGTTTGTTAGGTTTTCCAATTTTTCCTCCCTATGCAAAACCTAACAAGCTGAATTTCAATTCCATCTGTGAGATAGCTGTGCCCTGGCTTTGATCAGGCAGGGGGCTGATATCAGTAAGGAAAGTAACAATAAAATTTGAAGGGTTTGTTATTGCTCTTAAACATTTATCCTACCTGATCTTTAGCATAAATTGTTCTGTCACATTTATCTTCAACACCAGTGTTGTCGCATTCTATATCCTTATCACTCCTTGTGCTTATAGAAGTCTTTCTTTGTAGACTATCCAATTCTTCCCTGAGTAGCAGTATTTCTCTTTCTCTCTCATCAAGCTATAGTAGAAAATTTTTTAATGATTCACTGGTTTCATAGCTGCAATATTATGCACAGTGCTTTTCAACGGGACAAGTGGAATCATCATGTGCTATTGTGACAAAATAGGATTTGGATGGAAGCCAATGCACAAGTGCCTATATATGAAATGTTATGGAAACACTTTGATTGATGTTTATCAAAACCTACTTCGTCACAACAACAGTGCGGCGCATGCTATTCAGAAACATAGGTTTTCTGACAGTCCTTGCATTAACGACCCTGCCCCATTCTCTTGAAAACTATTTTTTCTCTACCAAATAATACTTGTCTAATATTTACAACAGTTACCTATAAATACAAGTCAAGGAGATTATTACAAACACAGTTATTCATGCAATGCATATCAACTTGTCCCCTTTTAATATTCATTTACGTAGCTTTTTACCTGATTCTGCAGTGAATATGATAAGTCTTCTGAATTAGCATTCTGTTCCTTCTGTGTTTTCAGCTCTACCTTAAGTGCATTGAGTTCTCCATTTAGTTCATCAACCTGTGTTTGAAATCATTAGGTGTTAATCAGGGGTCCATATGAATATTAAAATAAATGCATAGTTTGTTGTACCTCTGCTTTACTTGTTATATTGGGCTTTGAAGATAAGGAATCATCACTGTCAAAGAAAAGTGCAACAATACATTAAAACTAAATTCATAATTTATGATGTGAAAGTTATGGCTGTAAGTTTCTTGTAAACATGGCTTCGTTATCCCTCTGAAACCATCTCTTGTATAATGGTTTTCTAATATAGATCATTCCAAAAATAGTTTGTATGAAAGAACAAGACAAATTAAAATTCTAAATTCAGCATATCATTTCATTCTAAGTTAACTACCAGAATTAAAATCAACAGAGTGGCTATTCGTACGTCACCCGTACGGCGACTTGTATTTGAATTTTCAATCATTTCAGTTTACCTCTCGTCTCTTTTGCCTTTGGAAGACGGAATCCGAATCTTGACAACTTCATTCTTTGAAGGATTAGATCCCATCCCCTATACACTCATCAAATCAATCCTTGTAGTAAAGAACAGTCCTCAAAACCCAAAAATTTCAGCGTTTCTGATCTGAGCTTCTATCGAACTTCTCTTCCTGTGATGATGTTATTGTTACCATGACGATTACCACCGCTGTACAACGCGGGCGTCTAAGAATAATCCCATAACTCACTGCGGGCATCAATCAAAATGGCGGACGATTTTTCGTCAAGATAAGAGAGAGAATTTTCTCTCCAATTAACCGAAATTTTTGAAAAATTTTATGCAAAATACGAGGATAAGGATAAGGTAAGGAGACTTTAAAGGGTCTAGTGGATTTTTCTTTGGAATTTGTTTGATTCATTTGTACAAGATATCAAAGATACACCAAGTTTAGAAGTCTGCCAAACGTAAACACCAACACCAACCGAGGGCGTATTTATTTTTAATCGAAACCACTTTTTTTACTCTTATTTTAGCTCAGATTTATCTTGATTTCCAGGAACTAAGCTTCTGTTAAAATATTTTGAATATAACATGATGGATGAGGCGATGCAAGATGAGCGGGAGGAGGTACAGTTTCGTGAGGATGTCCTTCGCGACAAACATATCAAGTTCTTTCAACGATGCTTAGCTGTTTTACCGTCAGAATATGCATCTTTAGATACTAGCAGGTTGGTAAAATAATGGGTATTTGTTCCTGTAGTTTTTAGTCAAGGTGGGGATAGGCGTTTTTGATTTTTCTTTTTAATATTAATTTAAATATGTACGCAGGGAAGCTTTATTGTACTTAATTAGATATCACAACTGTTTTTGATTCATTTCTGGAAATAATTAAATACTAGTTTATAAAAAAATGGTTTATATTTATTTATTCTGATGAAGTGTATTTGTTGGTTTAAGTAACATTGAGAACAAGTGTCGTATATTTAAAAAAAAAATTTGATTTCAACCGTTTTTACTGCATGTAAAGAGCTAAAAATATAAGCAACTTTTCATTAGACAATGTCTAGCCAGAATTGGAACTTGTCTGGTCAAATCTTTGCATTGCTAGTTGTTTTCACCACTAACATTGAGCCAGAAATAAGGTATGACTGAGCTAAAACTAATTTGTCAGGTCATCATGACTGGTTGAAGGCCGTTATTTTTAGCCCAGCCTATATAACATAAATACACCTAATTTAAAAAACGTTGTCATCACCAAAGGCGATAGGCAATAGGATTTAGGCGAAAAGTGGTAGGATATATGTCATTTCAAGATCCAAGAATAGCTGGAATGACTTGTGTTTCTTCTTCTTCCTCTCATCAAGAGTATGGACCTTCGTGCTGAGATTCATTCAATGTTCTTGTATTCAAAGAAACCATTTCCATGTCGGAATGACCTATCACCTAAAGGCGATGACAATGTTTTTTGAATTAGGTGCATATTGAAAAATATATATAAAAAGTTAATTGAAGGATGTCATAAATTGACAAACAAACAACAAGAGAAAATCAGTGGCGAAGGACAAGAAAGGGACATAAGAACTATACTTGCTTGTACACTACCAACTCAGACATCACAACGGCTTGTTGTGAAACTGGTTTTTTACTGCCGCCAGTCAACAACATAAAAGGTACCAAGTAACTATTTTTGATTGGTGGCAGCGAAAAACCAAATTTCAACATGTAGCTTGTAACTACAGAGTTTGTAGAATATCAAAAACTGCAGTAATTCTTACCTTTTTGTCATCAGAATGACTGTTGCATTCTTTGCTGTTTCCGCTTTGGATGTACTGAATGCTTTACACTTGATTGGAAGTGAAAAGAAAGAAATGATTGAATGGATCTATTCTAACCAAGTCATCCCTACAGAAGATGGTAAGGGGAACATAACATGCTCTTTACTTCATTGGGGGAGGAGATGAGTTTGAAAATGTGGGACAACTGACATTTTTTCATTCATTTTCCCATTCCTTTCTATTCATTTTCTGGTGATGTCATATCATATCAGTTTTGTACATGTATCTGGGCCACTTTTGAACAGTGCCTGGATCTTCCCAGCTTGTAATTATGATCTCTCTACCTTGCTTTTGTTTTAGTTCTAAGATTATTCCAAAGTTGTATTAACTAATGTTTTCTCTCTAGGGAGAAATGAAGGTAAATGTGGTTTCCGTGGATCGGGAATGACTGGTGCAGATTTGAAGGTAAATTGTGATTAATTGTCGTTGAATCAAAGGAGAGACCCAACAGACTCTACATTAGGTGTGAAATGTGATCATCTGGATGAGTGTAGTCTTGAGAAAGACTTTTTTTGGTGGTGACTGACATTTCGACAACCTGAGCAGAAGTCATCTTCATCTTCTTGAAGATGATTTCCGCTCAAGTTGTTGAAACATCAGTCACCACCAACCTTCTTGAAGATGATTTCTGCTCAGGTTGTCAAAATGTCAGTCACCACCACCAACAGTTTTTCTCAAGACTACACTCACCTGGAGGATCACATTTCATACCTTACTTTTACGCCTGGGTTCAAACCATTTATTCTTAGACTCTACATTGTTATTTCAATTACAGGATCCTGAGAATGTCTGTGAGTATGAATGTGGACACATAGCCATGACGTACACTGCCCTAGCCATGCTACTTATTCTTGGAGATGATTTATCAAGAGTAAACAAGAAAGCAGTCGTACACGGGCTCCGACACTTACAACTAGAAGATGGAAGGTGGGTATCCCTGGTTTTTAATGGTAATAGAATGATCCTCTTATTGTGGAGCCCATTTGGGGAGACAAAAGCCCCTGCAACCCTACTTCTTCAGAATAAGTCCCAGTAGCTGTGAAAATAATTTCCATTATGTTTATTCATTTTTTCATTTCATTCTCAGTTTTTGCCCTACCTTTTTTGGAAGTGAAAATGACATGCGGTTCATATACTGTGCCTGTTGTATTAGCTACATACTTAATGACTGGAGTGGAGTGAATATGGATAAAGCTGTAGAGTATATTTTAAAAAGCCAGGTAAAGTGTATTTTATAGCTCCAGGAATATACCTCCTTACCCTGGGCATATAATATAATTTTCCCATTTCAGACCACATGTCTTTCCCTAGAGTATCATTTCTTTGTTTAACAGTTGTGCATAAGAAGACACATAAATTTAGATACAACTCAAATAAAGAATCTTATCCTTAAGGGAATGATATGTGGTATTTAATGGTGAAATATTGCAAGAAGATAAAATAAAGGTCTAGATTGTCCGTGCCTCTTCTTTTTAAGGGAAGTTTGGTAACATTTTATTGATCTCACTTCTCCAAACTATTTTATTTTCAGTGCTATGATTATGGAATTGCTCAGGGTCCAAACTTAGAGTCACATGGTGTGTATTCATCGTTTAAAAAAATGCTATAAAAATAAAGTTCTTATCTTAAGTTTTACAACTCTTTTCATAATTTTGTTATCAAGACAATAGAGGTTTTGCGGGAACAATACAATCATTCACATGAGAAAGAATTCAATTCCTAAGAGCAAAGGGATTTTATTGTTCTGCCATCTAACCACAGGCAGTCCAAGCTGGATTATGGGTGCCATCACGTGATGGTGCAAAGCCTCTATTGCAGATGTCTTGGGGACATCTTTCAATTAAAATTACTATGGTAATTATACAGCTTCTCATTAATCCCATATAGGTAACTGTCCAATTATTTTCTTAATTGGACAGGTCTTGTTGATATGGGATTAATTAGGCAGCTATATAATTAATAGGTAATGGGATTTTATGCTCCCCAATCAAGAAATAATTAGAGTCAAAAAATTCCTCTGACTGCCAAATTGGACTCGGCCTATGGCCTCATCCAATTTGGGAAGTCCTCGGAATTTTCCTCGTCCAATTATTTCTTAATTGGACAGCATGGAGTCCTATTACATATACTAATTCATTATGGATTTGATTGACAGAAAACAAAGACCAATATGTTATAGATTTTAGCTCACTATTGTATGAAATTGGCTTTATCTAAATTTCACATTTGTCATAGATTGCTTTCTAAGAATCCTTGTCTCTTGTGTCCTACTCTAGGTGGTTCAACATTTTGTGCCATTGCCTCCCTTTCTCTGATGAATCGTTTAAATGACGTTTTTTCTGGCCGTGACTTGGAAAAATTGAAACGATGGTGTATGTTCAGACAGAAATCAGGGTTTCAAGGAAGACCAAACAAACCTGTTGATACTTGCTATGCTTTCTGGGTTGGTGCTTCATTACAGGTACATTTATTAAGATTGATAAAAAAGAAGTGTGAAGACCTCTTGAAGCATGTCAGAATGCAGCTGAATTTGGAGGACAAAACAATAGGTTTCCAATTCACATTAGGCTGAAATTCTTTTGTTTTGTCCTCCAAATTGAGCTGCTTTGACATCACATGCAAGGGGTCTATCATAAGGATACCAGAATTCTTAATGGTTGGTGAAGATCATATAAAGGTAAATTATTTAGTTCTAAAAAGACCCTCACATGTAAGGAATCATGTGGTTCCAAAAAATTTCCATACCCCCCATGGAGGAAATCAGAAATTCCCATGGGATAGGGGATCAAAGGAAAAACAAAATTACAAGGTTTGTATGAAAGAAAATTTATAATTCAAGAGGGGTGGGGACCTTTTTGATATTTTCCTCCATGGCTGGGGGCATGGAAGTTTTCAAAAACCATATTAGAATTTCCAAAGGTGTGAGAGGGGTATAATTTTTGTAAGCTTAGTAATGATTGCCAAAAAGTAATATTAATCCTTTTGTTTTCTTGGTTGTGTTTTTTAACCATTTCAGATTCTAAACTCGTTTGAGATGATTGATTTTGTGGCTAATCGGGACTACTTGATGCAGACCCAAGCTAATGTTACTGGGGGATTTTCAAAATGGCCTGGCAACCATCCTGGTAAGTAAAGGCATACAATAAAATATTTACTCAATAAACCCCTGCAGTGCTCTTTAAATTGTTTTGATTACGGTGCTTATTCAAGGGGGGCACTCTTGGTACCAGGGAAAGGGTTCAGTGGGGGGGGGGGGGGGTGGGGGGGGGGTGGGGGGGTTAGGGCAGGGTCATAGGGTGCCTGTGCACCCTACTTTCTAGCTTGAAATTAGTTGGTTGGTTTAAACATTAAATCTCCTAAATTATTTTTTTATAAATCCCATACTCCACCCCTCTCCCCCTTTCCACTCCCCCCCCCCCCTTCCCCCTCCCCCTTACTGTGACTCAACTGTAATCAACAAAATAATATAATGCTCTGATTGCTAAGCTACCTTGCTTTTACTTCACATATTCTTATTTCCTATTTTCTTTAGATGCCTTACATTCATACTTTGGAGTGTGTGGTTTATCGCTGATGAAGGAACATGGTCTCTTACCCATACATGCAGCACTCAACATCACCCAACGAGCGGCAGACCACCTCAAGACGCTACACAACTCCTCGAGTTGACATAATTCCTAGTTAAACTATGCGTACAGCATCTGTGTTTGTTTACTGACTACAGTATGCATAAGTGGGAAGAAAGAAATGAAAGGGAAATTTTGGGAAAATAAAGAAATGAATAAGTGGCTCTGGTATACAGGAAAATGGTCTATCTTTGTACATAACTGTTATTGTTCTTTTTTGAATTAGTTTACTTAGAGAATAAATATTAATTATTACGGGACTGATAATGGTTATTAGTATTTTTAAACAAGTGAATATTATAATCTGGTGCACTTATTGGTCACGATTTACGTTTTATGCCGTTATATTCACCTACGGGTGAATATAGCGCACGCACAAGCATGCTCATTTGTAAAATAGAATTTGAGCAGAAAATACCTTTCTCTCTATTTATCATTAAATTCACTAAATAATGTGCTAAATTCACTACTAAGTGTTAAAAATACTAAAACAATTATTTGCCTCAGGCTCATTGAATATCAGGGAATGTTTACCTCGCCACTTAAAGACTCACATCTCGGTAAATATTCCCCAACATCCACTTCATATAACTTGTTAAATAGTTATTAATTACAGGGCTAAATCTAATGGCTGGTCAGTTGCTAGTCATGATTACCGACCAAATTACTTTTAGCTCAGCCATACATCGTTGTTGGCTCAGTGTTGCCCGTCAAAATGGCTGTTGAGGCAGAAATTGGCAGGGGGGAAAATTTGACTGGATAAGTTCCAATTTCTGTTGACCAATCATTATTATTTGCCATGGAATTAGAGATGTAGCTGGGGGTGGGGGTGGGGAATGGGAAACAATGTCAATTACTTGTTGCCTGTTTTTCCACCAACAGCACAGAATCACGAAAAATATATGCTTTCTATTAGGCCTTCAATAACTAGGCTTGTACTCTTTATACTTTTAGATTTACTGGAAATTTGAGACCATTTATCACTCCCAATTCACAAGGTTCTGTAGTGGGAAATGAAAATTACGAAAAGCTTTATTTATTTGCAAAAATCATAGTAAGACTCATTCAAATAACAAATCTGGGGAACTGTGTTATTTGTTTGACATTTGTAAGGATTATTAAATAGACAAGTTAGTAAAGGACTCAATATTATCATGGAAAAACCTTGTATTTGACCTATATCTGAATAATAATGTAGTGTGGTTCGGTATTTACAACCATTTTAAAAATTTCACATCCAATGCTGCCTCCTTTGCAGCCATTCTTAGGGTCGTCAAGCAAAACGGCTGCAAAGGAGGCTACATCCAATGTGGCTCAATCGAGATTGCATGTAGCTACCATCAATCAATCTAACTAACTCAAGACAAATGAGAGCTTTATTGACAAAGAAAACTGGCCAGAGATGGAAATTTGTTGTAAAATGGTTGTAAATTTGTTATCTATGATATTCCTTTATATGACTAGTCAATGAGATGCCTAGATTGAATGTTGATGTTTCAGGGGTGGAGGTGTGAACATTGTCAAAGTTAGTTCAACTAAATTGACGTAATAAACATACTCTTCAGCCATGCATGGCTGGAAAATAAATCTTGTACCTTTTGTGTCATGTTTCCACCCCAAAAATATAAAGAGATAGAGGAAATAAATGAAGGAAAAGGGAATGTTAGAAAAAGAAATTTTAAAAAATGAGAAAAGAAAGACATAAGGAAAAAAAACATAAAGAATCAAAAGAACAAAAAGTAAAGAAATGAAGAATGAAATAAGAGAAAGAGAGGAAGAAAGAGAAGAAAGAAAGAATAATGAAGAAAAGTAAGATGCAAGGAAGGAAGAAAGAAATGGAAGGTGAGGAAGAAGAGAAAGAATGGAAGAAAGAAGGAACGGTCTGATCTGGCCAGCGGTCAATCCCATTTGTCCTCGCCGGCGCGCTTTTTTCAAACATGGCGGACGAGCAAAACAACAGAATTTCGTTTAGTTTTAGTCTTTATTCTCACTAAAACCACAATATGATGTAGCCAACCAATACGAATACGCTATATGCATAAAGCTTTTTCTAAGAGCTCTACGCCTTGTTTGAAATTTAAGGAAGAATAGATATGAAATAGATTTAGACAAATTTTACGAAAATGGTTTAGTTGACGAAGCTGAAAAGTCTTGCTGAAAAATGTTTGAAAATCTCAATTTAAAGATCATATTTTCTCTAATGCGAGTAAAGTAGGGCTTCGATTAACTAAAGATTCACATTATGGAAGGATTTCAGTCCGGTGTACCAGGAAACTGTAAGTTTTTGGTTTTGTCTTGAGTAAACTTATGTTATCAAATTATGATATTTTTCTTATTTGCTTTAAAAATATCACCAGTTGATCATGATTTACTCTTTATTATTTTTGTATTGCCCAGTGTCTTACTGCTATACAAACTATATTATCTCGTATATTAAACCTATATTAAAGTTGAATACTGTTTTCTAATCTCATAATTTAATTGTAGCTGTTGGTATTGCTGTTGTTGTTGTTTCATGAAATACCTACAGTATTTGTAGTAAAACACTCTTGCGTGCATTATTTTTCATGTAGTGGCTGCTGAAGTTGAGAATCTTTTAGCAGAAAAGGTTTCACTAGAAGAGGAATTGATACAATGCAAGGTAAATTGTGATGCATAGCTTTGCATAGATATTGGTATGGAACAATTTCCTATTGTTGCTTGTTTCCCAATGGTGAAGCAAGACAGAATAGAAGATGTAAAAATATTCCATGCTTATTATAAACATGAATAGGGGTGGGTATGTGTACATTAATGTATCACATGAGACCCTAACCTCCTTGAAACTTATACCTCATTACTAATATTGTCAGGAGTGTTCTTTCTATTTCTGCTGTTCATTTTCTCCCAACTGCTTGGTTTGAGGGAGTAAAGGACTGTTCATATTTTACTGGGAAAGGGGGGAGGGTGTGCAGTGGTATTTGGTTGTGGTGGGCTCAAGAGTGAATGGGTTGGGTTGGGGGGGGGGGGGGGGGTTGCACACAAAAAATCCAAGTCTCACAGCACTTTTACAATAAACAGCATGAAAAAAATTTTTTTATTTAAAAACAGGGGGTTAGGTTTTTTATTGGTTACCAAACAAACCCCACCCCCATCCCTAATAAAAAATAAATGGTCCCTAAGGTCATATGACCTGTTAATGTGCTACTGGCCAGGCTATACTCCCATTTCAAGTTCGCCTTTGCTCAGTCTTAGCCTTCGATTGTGTACAAATGTGTTCTTTTCTTTCATTAAGGTCCATTGTATATTAAGGAATGTACACACTACGGAGTAATACGAGTTGATTAAAATGTCACGGGTTTTGGTTGAATAGCTGAATATTATAACACACAACCGATACTAAAAGGCTGAGCAAAGAGAACTCGAAATTGGAGTATTGCAATTTACTGCAAGGCACATATATTTTTTGTAATTGAACATGAATTCTACATATTACCAATATCTCAAAAACAGTGTTTACTTATCCTTCTGGTCATGCAGATGCTGGAATATTTATTCAATGTGTACCTAATGTTTCATAACAGGAAGATAAAGACTTTGTGTGGAATTTGTGGAAAAGATTACAGTCAGAAAAACCTGACATGGCATCTGTTATAAGCATGGTTGTCGCAAGGTTAGTATTAATATTAATTAATAATGAAAATAACTATTAGTTAACCAATAATTTATAATTAATTTATAATTAATAATTAATTGATAATCATAAATTAATTAATAATTAATTGATATTAATTTATTAATAATTAATTATTGATTAATTAGTTATTAATCATTGAGTCTTAATTAATTATTAATTAATCATTAATTAATGATTAATTATTGAGTCTTTTAATTTTGTATTTGGTCCATTTTTTCATGTTTTAGTATAAAAAAGTTCAGCTCAATTCTAATATGCAAAATATATTTGTAGAGAAAAAGAAAAAGTTGAAAAGAAAGACCAAAAAGTCCTTGAAATACTTCGCTTGAAAGATGAAAAAATCATGGAAATGCGGCAGGTTAGTACTTTTCTAAAATCTTGACCAACTATTATTCATTTTTGTCACATTGGAAAAACCTTAAAATGCTTTTCATGCTATTGATGCTCCACATCTCCCAGACCCCATTGTTTTTGCTTTAGAACTGTCATTAAACCACCACATCTCCTAGACCCCATGTTTTTTGCTTTATAACTGCATGACATTAAACCACTATTTTTTTTTTTATCATTAGGCACTGAACTCTGAGAAAGAGGAAACAAAAGTCAACAAAGAAAGGTTAAGAATTCCTAATTAAAAGCCCATCAAGGGCAGTGATGATCATTAAAATACCTGACTGATTAGGGCTAAAAATAACGCTGGTCATCGGACAATGTCCAGCCACAATTGGAACTACTTGTCTGGTCAATTTTGCCTTGCCGGTCATTTTGGCCAGTAACGTTGAGCCAGAAACAGGGAATGACCAGGCTAATTAACTAATTTTGCTGGTAACCATCGAGACGGGTGACTTATTAGCCAATTTATTCTAGCACTGTTGTATACTGCTATTTTAAAAAAGGTTGAACACTGAATACCACATACTGAATAGTGCATTCCAAGACCAAAGGACATCGTGGGTCTCATTAATTTGAAATAAAAAATAAACTATACAGCAATTAACTCTCTACATGTAGTTAGTATATTGTTTCAGATGGAATACACTAAAAATAGAATAAATAATTAATCCTACTTTAGACATTGTAACTATGACCCACAATGTCCTTTGGTCTTGGCCTGCACTATTCAGTATGCAGTTTTCAGTATTCAACCTTTTTTTGAAATATCTGTAAACATTGTTAATAAGAGTACGAGTTTTTAAAGGATTATTTACTGTTAATACTTATTTCACTAGACTCCATGAACTACTTATCGAGAATGACGAGCTGAAACAAAAACTGGATGAAAGGGAAAATGAGCGTGTTGGTAAAATAAATGAAATGGAGGAAAGAACCAGAGAAATAGAAGAAAAGAATAGATATTTACAACAACTAGTAAGAAAAATTGATTTTCTATCTGCTTCATTAGGAAAGGAATTAATGAGGATTAATTGTGAGCAAAACCAAAGGAAAAGCAGTTAAAAAGAGAGTGGAAAAATTAAGGTTTTTAAAAATAAACAGATCCTCTGGTCTGGTCAAAGGTCAGGACACGGCTAACTTACAGATTGAATTGGAATTTAGCCTATTGGGCTTTTCGGAGGTTTTTCCTGGAGAAAAACACTTGAATCAAGGTAGGAGACCTAACAAACTCTACTCACATGTGATGTTGAATCCAGGAATCAAACCCAATATCTCAGAGGTGAGAGGCAAGTGCTTAGTACTTTTGATCTTGCTAAGATAGGAGACCTGACAAACTCTACTCACATGTGATGTTGAATCCAGGAATCAAACCTGAGGCCCCCAGAGGTTTTAAGCAAGTGCTTAGTACTTTTGATTGTGCTAAGTTATCTTTCTATAGAATCTGATATACTTTGAATAAAAAATTTTCTTTTTTTCCAAATTTTACCAGGTAAAAGCCTACCAAGAAGAGAAGGAATCTAAAGATAATGAACTGAAAGAGAATTTAGAGGATATGAATAAAGAGAAAAATGGTCAGTTAGTTAAGCTTTTCAATGAAAAAAATGAGGGTTGGACCTTTTCAGGGATATTATTTTTTGTGAGCTTCCGCACATTGTTGCAAACTGTGTTGCCAGAGCTAAATATAATGACTGCTCAATGGCCTAATGACTGGCCAATTTCTGTCAGACATTGTCCATTAGTCAGCTATATTATTTTATTATTGTGATGTCCTGTGTTGCACGTCCTTTTCACAGGTCTCAGAACACAAGTAAAGGAGCTAGAGAGTAAAATAGAGGAGCTCAACCAGGATAAAACATCCTTGGAAGATGCTATAAAAACAAATAATCATTTGCAAGAACAAATTAAGGTGAGTATTATTCTAAATAGTATAAATCAATTTAGTATTTTTGCACAAGTGAATAGAAAAAATCTTGCATTGCTCATTGGTCACAATTTACATCTTATATGCTGCTATATTCACCTACAGCTCATTTTTTGATTTGTGCTGCTTGCAGACAAAGTAGAATTTGAACAAAAAAACTTCTCTCTTTATTATTTATTAAATTCACTTGTGTTAAAAATACTAAAACAATTATTTGCCAAAGGCAAAGTGAATATTTGGGAATATTTTCTGAGATGCAAGTTTTTCAGTAGCGAGGTATTTTTTTCTTTCACCCTTCTTCTTTTATTCACTTCCTTTCTGTTTCTTTCTCCTATTTCTTCCATTCCTTTTTTTTCCTATTTCCCTCTTATTTCTATTTTTGTCCCTTCTCTTTATTGTGTTTACGGCTTTTCTTAATTTTTTCCTTCCTTTTCTATCCTTTTCTTTCATTTCATTCACTGCATTTTCTTCCCTTTCTTTTCTTTCCAAAAATTGATTTCTTTGGGTTTTTTTGTTGTTAAAGGATATGCAAATGAATATTGAAGAATTAACTAAAAAGAGTGAAGAATCTCAGAATCAGGTTAGAAGTACAAAGGATTACAGCTGAGGGAGCCAAGGGTGTTGTAGTAGTGCTAGTGCACTTGCCTCTCACCTCTGGGGTATGGGATCCAATTTCTAGACACAGCATTCTATGTCAGTAGAGTTGCCCTCACTTTGATCAGCCCAGAGTTTGTTTCAGGGTTGGATCTGTGAGTTAGCAGTGCCCTGTTTTTGATCAACCCATAGGTTGTTTCAGGGTTGGATCTGTGAGTTAGCTGTGCCCTGACTTAGATCAGCCCAGAGGTTGTTTCAGGGTTGGATCTGTGAGTTAGCCGTGCCCTGACTTAGATCAGCCCAGAGGTTGTTTCAGGGTTCGATCTGTGAGTTAGCCATGCCATGACTTTGATCAACCCAGAGGTTATTTCAGGGTTCAATGAATGAGTTAGCCATGCCCTGACTTATATCAGCCCCGTGCTCGTTTCAGTTTAATAAAATTTAAATGAACTGAATTTTTTCTCAACCAGCATGATGAAGCTATCACAGCATTAAAGTTGAGAGAGAGTCAACTGCAAGAGGAAAGTAAAGCTGCCCACTTTTTGTCTGGTGAAGTAAAAGACAAAGAGAGGGAGCTTATAAGATTAAGGTACATTGTAAAGAACCCATTGTAAATAACCTGCACCGATCAGCTACCAAATAAATTATATTTACAGATTTTATTTTGTGTGCGTGTGTCCACAGTATTTGTGTTAAGTTGTATCACTTTTAAGAAAATTATTTTAACAACATTTTTTTTGAGACAGCTGATCTTTTACATTTTAAATTTAGGGCAGAAGTTGCAGAATCCAAGAATGGTTATGACAGGGCAATGGGTTTAATCAAAGAACAAACAGAAATAATTGAACATTTACAAGGAACACAGGATCAGCTATACAGAGGTGCGTGGTTTATATACAGTGGTTTATCTTTGGGACCCCCAAATATGCTTGGGACCCCCTAATATGCTTGAGACCCCCAAACATGCTTAAGACCCCCAAATATGCTTTGAGACCCCCAAATATGCTTGAGACCCCCAAATATGCTGGGGACCCCCAAATATGCTTGAGACCAACAACGAAAATTATTGATCGTACTTTTGGTTATTTTAGTGAATGAAGATCATAAACAGTCGTACGAAAGAGATATTGCATCGCTGCAAAAGGTAAAAATGTTTTTACTGACATCTAGCATGAAGCGCTGTCACACATAGCTGCAGAAAAGATACTTCAAATGCGTGAAAAGTATTTTTCGACGCATCGCAATAATCTTCCACGTTTTCATGGTTGTTTTCCCCCAGGAAAACGAAGATTTGCAGCTTCTTTGTACTCAGTATCAAAGTAGACAGGAGCACCTTCAACATGAGATTGGAGTACTGCGACAGGTTGGTAAACAAGCTCTTTTGCATTTATGTAACCTCTTATATTATCCTTATACCTTTTGGAAAACATCAATATGAAAAAATTATGGATAGTTTTTCCTTTATTTATGGATCAGGAAAAGGCGAGTCATTTCGAGGACGTGTTAACCAAAGAGCGTCTGATAGAAGAACTACAGCTTTCCCTAGATGAGCCCGGCCGTGGTTCCGCTGCCAGCCCAACTAAACGTGCTAGACTAGATTCAGAGGTAATTAATGGGAATCTCGTCTACAAATGTAGAGCTTTTCAGAGATGGCGCAATGTGATGCATTATGGTCTAGCTTGGGTGCAAAAATTTTATTCATTTTACGATGCGCTATATGGTGTTGTATGTACCCAATTTAGACCAGAATGCACGTTGATTATCAAACCCTAAAAAAAACTACGCATTTTTACGAGCTTTTTTTAAACATAAAATAAACGTTTTCGCTCCACATCAGCATTCTTATCGTTGTATTTTCAACATTATGAAGACATTTTTCTATCGAATTTCTAGCAATCTTGTAGGCGATGTAAAGAATTAGAAGAAAAACTAGAGGTTATGCAGGTAGAAAACGAGGAGCTTTCTGATGCTTTACAAGAAAGATCGAGGTAACCACACGTAGTGAACATTATAACCTTATATGTGGATCGCTTTGGGATGATAATGATGGTGGTGGAAGTGGTCTGGTGGTGACGATCAAGATGATATTATTGGCAATATATAATGGTGGTGGTGGTGGTGTTGGTGTTGGAAATGATGTTGGTGTCGATGATGATGTGTGATGATGTGTAATGATAATGGTGTGTGATGATGATGATGATGTCGATGATGATGTGTGATTATGTTGATGATGATGATGTGTAATGATGATGATGTGTAATGATGATGATGTGTAATGATGATGATGATTGTGTGTGATGATGATGTCGATGATGATGATGTGTGATGATGATGATAATGATAACGCATGATATTGGTGGAGATGTTGACGGATGTTAGGGGTGTGGTAATGATGCCAGTGCATGGTATTTTAAATAATGATTGTGGTGGCTAATAATAATGTGTCTTTGTATCCCCCTACCCCCCCTCCCCCACAAGGAGGATCTCTTCACTGCAGAAGACATTAAAGAGCACTATAACAAGTAGACACAAGAGCAGTGACAAACAATCTCCAGGAGGGGTTAGTAGAATCACCAATGTTTTGCAACGTTCTAACACTTTAAGATTTTTTCTAGTGAAAAGTGCTGCTATTCTCGTTCCCACGGCTCCGAACTCCCTTTGGTATGTTCCTTTTTGCTTCCTTTCTCGGGCAATACCTGCAACAGGTCGGAATGCAGCTCAATTTGGTGGACATAACAATAGGTTTCCATTTCTCATGAGATTGAAATTCTTTTGTTTTGTCCTCCGAATTGAGCTGCTTTGACGTCACATGCAAGAGGTCTGTACTTGAAAGAATTAACAAATATACATCAGTTTTTTATCTATCTGTCCTCTTAATGATGATAAAAAATAACCAATCAGCGCGCGAGAAATTCGTAAGTTATTGTAAAATACGTTATCGAGTGTGATATGAAAGATGCATGAACTACACATACAAAAGCTAGAATGCTTCTGCTATTGCGTCCTTACTATCTTACGCGCATAAAACGACGAAGTAACGGGGGAAATGCTTCTGCTAATAACCCTTCTCGTCGATCATTTTCAGAGTTCTCAACGAATGGACGAAGAAAAGGATGAAACGGTTGAAATACCAAGTCAAGACCAAGTAGACACCCTGTTGCGCAAACTAGATCGATGTCAGAGAAAAATAGAAGATCATAAAAGACTGCTGGACTTGAAGGTAACTAAGGAGGCTTTCATTTCGGTATTAGCGCATGGGGGGGGGGGGGGGGGTCGGCAAAATGGTGCGGTTACGTTATTTTGAGGAAGTGATTAGGAAGACATCGCATATTGAGGGGGCTTAGAGCTATTGCAAGATGATGAAAGGGTGGTTATGCAATTGTTACTTCTACCAGGGAGGGTTGTTTTTGTGTCATATTTGTAAAGCTTTCCGTGTGACCCCTTCAAGAAAACGCCCGTTTTATGGATAATATGAAACAGCCTCTGGGCTGGTCTAAGTTAGAGAATGGTTAGCGCGATGTTATTGTAGTTCAGGGTACTATAGGTTTTATGGAGGGAAGAAAATTAGAGAACTCGAAAAAAAACCCTCGAATCAAGAGAGAAATACAACAAACTCTACTCACATGTGATGCCGAAATCGAACCAGAGACTCAATAGGTGAATGTAAAAAATATAAATGTTTTTACGTCAATTGTAGGGAGTGATTGCTCAATCTCCCGAGCCATAGGCTCATGTCTAAGCTTCCGGCGCCAGATCGAATTGGAATTTAGTAGTGTTGGTTTTTACGAGGGGAGGGGGGAGATTGGGGGTAGGGGGAATCAAACCCGGATGTCGCATTGGTGACAGGCGGCGCATTAGCCGCGTACTTCATCCTTGATTATCCAAGCTATCTTCGCCTCCCTAAAAACATTAATTATTAGAAAGTTGGTAATCATCGAATGGATTGCTTATCGCCTTCTTTTCCTATAGGATAGCGAATTGAACGAAGTTCGTCGCGCCCACAATCAAAGGCATCAGCGGTATCGTTTATTAAAAGAGAACTATGAGCTTGTTCAGAATCAACTGAGGACATTTGAAAGTGAACCGTGAGTATCTTGGACTGAAATAAGGAATGATTGTTGTAATGATTATCGGTTAACTGACAAAAATAGTTGTAGTTAACTGACAATCGTGTACCCTCTTTCCCCCCCCCTAATAAAGGTCAGGAAACGATCGGTCGGTTTTTTCAATGTGCCCGGATAACAGAGGATTGACCAGACAGACCGAGAGATTCAACTCATTAAACCTTATAATATTTTTTTAAGGAGAGAGGGTACCCCTCCTGAACGACCAAGTGAGCGTGCTCTAAGACACGAGAATAGCGATGGCGTTTGGAACGAACTCACGTACTACCGAGGAGAATTTGAAAAACTAAGCAAAGAAAGGTAAATACTTTAGTTTTAAATTACTGCTTCCCATCATTATAGATCATATTAAAAACATTCCCTTGAGTGTTACTTCTTTCTTTTGAGTGATACTTCCTTCAATAAAATTTCCTACTATTAAAATTTCTTCTTATTAATTCTTTTCCTTTCTAACGTCGGTGAGACTTACAAAGTATTTCTCTCATTTTTTTCCGCAGACATAACGTCTTAGAGGAGTTGGATGTTCTACGTGTTGAGCATGCGAACGATCTGACCACCATTCAAGAACTTAAACTCTGTTTGGAGGAAGAGAAAGAAGGTATATTGTACAGCGTAATATCCTAGTTTTTGTAAGACTTGAAAACGTACTGAACACTGCACGGTCACGGTACGCAATAGACTTTTTACGAACAACTTATAGTAGCCTGCGTAGCGGCGCTTTGAGAAGGGAGACTGGGTCTCCTTCTTCCTCCCCCCCCCCCCTCCCCCTCCTCCTCTCCCGCACCCTCCCTCCTTCCTCCTCTCCCCCTCACTCCTCCTCTCCCCCTCCCCAAAGCGCTACGCAGGCTACTCATAGCAAGAGAGATGACTTACACAATGTATTTTGTTACCTAATTTTTGGGCATATTAGGTCTTCTTGACAAGCTAAACGAAGAAAACAAAAAAAATGAAGCGAAAAATATCGCAGAGGCAAGAAAAACCGCTTCCGTAATGAAAGAAGAAATTACTGCGCTGAAGGACTTGGTATGGAACCGAATAAATAAAAACGAATGAACGAACGTACGAACCAACCAACCAACCAACCAACCAACCAACCAACCAACCCACCCACCCACCCACCCACCCAACCACCAACCAACCCAACCCAACCCAACCCAACCCAACCAAACCAAACCAAACCAAACCAAACCAAACCAAACCAAACCAAACCAAACCAACCAAACCAAACCAAACCAAACCAAACGAAGAAAAAAAGAAAGAAAGAGCAAACAAACAAAGAACGAACGACTATTCTTTCTTGTTTTTGTTTTTCTTCAGTTTCTTTTTTAATTAGATGAATTTTCTTTTTTTAAAGAAATTGGAATGCGAAAATAAAATACATGGTCTAGAGGAAGAGGTATTACGTCTGCAGAAGGAAAGAAAGTAAGAAGATTTAGCGAAATTTTGATTTTTTTTTTTCTTATTCGCCTTTATTTCGATTTTTGCCATTTTTAAATATCCTTTATCAGTGACAATGTTGCATCGGCGAGTTTCTGAAACCCATTATTATTTTGATTCATCGTTAATTCACTTTTTTGCCATTTGCAAAGATCTTTTATCGATGACAATGTGGCTTTGAAGAAAAAAGTGGCTAATCTCGAACGACAACTCGAAGCAGCATCGCGGGAAATCGAAGATCGAATCGAAGAGTGTGAGAATTTGAAAATGGAACTAGTGGAGAAGGAAAACCGTCCAGCTGGATCGCCGGTCAGCAAGTCTCCTACGTTCACCAAGAGACTCGTGGAAGATACTTCTGACAAGTTGATTAAGCAACAGGTATAGGATATATGGAAGAGATTAATGCGTTGGACTGAGAGTGGGACAGTGACTGGAAGGGGATGAAATAGGGATGAAAGGGAAATGTAAGAGAGAAAGGGAACGTAAAGGTTTCGTTGAATGTCACTCAAGTCCTTTCCATGACATTTCACTCTACAGGCACGTGCTCTTGACAACTTTATGTAGTCGACAATATGTCATGCAAACACTTCAACTAACGTCCACCAAAATCTTATTTTGTCGCGACAGCAAATTGAAAGATTTCGCGCGTGTGATTGAGAAGCGCTGTAATTTTTACTCGTTTATTTATTTGGAACTGTTTTTTTTTTTCCAGGCAAAAGATATCGACATGTATGACCAACAACTGAAAAAAATCGCTCAAAAAATCCTAAGCCCCTCCAAACAACCGAAATCCGGTCCATCCCCTCTTCGTAAAGAGAGTCAGGCAACACAAACTTTAGAAGTGTCCCGCACTGCCGACTTCAGCTCCTTTGTAGACTTCGATAACGAAGGCGATGAAGACGGGATATGTGAAGTGGATGCAAGAGGAAGGGTTGGAGAGAATAGCACAAGTGTTAAACTAGACACTTCGAAGAAATTCCAAACGCCTCGAGGGAAAAAGGGCGGCGTTGGTGTGAAGAAGACGCCGGTTAAAGGCGAATGGGCTAGCATGAAGCAGAGAATCCTTAGTCTAACACAGCAGGTAATACGTTAAGGAAGTTTGAATTTGATTGCCTGGTATTAAGAAAGAAAATTGTCTGCGCATGCTCACATGGATGTATGTAAATTTGTATTCAAAACGGCTTTATGGTAATACAAGAATATGCAAATTTGAACATTCAAACTTACTGACAAATACAATTTGTAAATCTTGCCCGTCATTTGCTATCGAGCAGAGAGCATCCTATCTCTAGTATCCGACAAAGTGAATTTCATAATAGGTCACTTGCATTATAACGTCATTTACTTCCACTACCAGGTTCCTTTGCAAACTTTCTTTTGTTCAGTTAATTAGCACCGATTGTCTTTCTATTCTCGCGAGGAAATTCCATTTGAACAAGGAAGAAAAGAAGCATTTTGGTAGTGGTAGTAAAATGACGCTACTCGTCATGCAAACGGCCTACTAGCCCGTCATCTGCTATCAAGCAGAGAGTATCCTATCTCTAGTATCCAACAAAGTGAAATTTATAATTCTCTTTACCAATTAGTAACCAAAAGTTCTCCATGATTTGACCTTATTTTATTTATTTATTTTTTACAAGGAAGTGGCTTCATATAAAGAATAGGGTTTTTTTGGATTATATATAGGTCGCAGCATTACGTAACGCCAAGGACAAGGCAGTCAAAGCTTTGAACGAAGAAAAGACGACCAGCGAAAATCTGCGGTCTGAATTCAACACAGTTCTTCAACGACTTCAAGTTAGCAAGAACACCATTCAGGTTGACTATGTGTACCCTGAGTTCCAGAAGCTATTTACTCTCACCCTGGCTCTTGCTGCCTAAACCTGATGATGCAAAACCTCTGTAGATCCTATTAGCTTGGGTGTAATGTTTTCCCATTTCAGATCACGTGTCGTTCCCTAGAGTATCATTTCTTTATTTAACGGTTGTGCATGAGAAGACACATGAATATTATATGGGCACTACTCAAACAATGAATCTTATTCTCAAGGGAAGGACACGTGGTCTGAAATGTAAAAATATTTAGCTCAAACTAAAAGGGGCTATCAGAATCTCTAGATTCCAGTACAGATGAATGGTGTTTACGAATCGATTCTGGGTTTTTAAGTACAAGGGTTTTATTTGCAGACGTTGAATGAGGACTTGAGGAAGTGTATGAAAGAAAAAGAGGAGTTGAAGGCTGAGGAGCAAAATGTGATCCAACAGGATAATGATGCTGAGATCGTTAGACGAAAGCAAGAGGAGAAGCTTAAGGTATTGAAGATTTTTTGGGATTTGTTAGTCTTAACAGCCAGTATTCATCATCATCATCATCACTATTATCATCATCAGCAGCAGCAGCACATCATCATCATCAGCACATCATCATCAGCAGCAGCACATCATCATTACCATCATCATCAAATGTTTCTCATTTAGCATCAGCAGCACGATCATCATGTTATTGTCATCACTAGTATTATACTAGTATTATCATCATTTCCCCCATCATCGTCATAACTATCGTCATTATCATCATCATCATCACCACATGTTTAACTAAATAACAATGTTTACCTCGTCAGGTATCAAGCAATGAAGTATCTCGTCTTACTTGCATCATTAAAACTTTACGCAACGAGAATAAAGAATTAAAAGAAAAATTATCTGACACACAAGAAAGGTAAGTAATTGCCAGACAAATAACGAAATATTCGAAAACTTTAAGGTTCTTAGTTTTTAACATTTGCGCTATTGCGTTTCAGACTCAGTAGAATAGAAAAGGACCTTGCACAGAAAAAGACATTCGTTGAAGAAATGAAAAACAAGTTAAGAAAGACGCAAGACACGGAAGAAAGATACGCAGACACGGTGGTAAGGGTTCTAGTTGATAGATGACTATAACGATTAGAAAAGAGTGATCCAATGGAGCACGGCAAATGCACGCACGTGCGCAAGTTGATGACTCACGGGAGTAGGGTAAGGCGAAATTTAAACTGCATCCGGTTACTAAAAATAGCCCAACTGGGAATTTCGTGGCGCGCGCGTTATTAAGAAGTTTCTCTCTCTTATTTATGCTCTTTTGGGTTAGAACTATATTTTATTAACATGGTTGCATCAACCTTATTTAGAGAGACCTTGAAGAAAAGATTCGACGTTTGTTCGATCGAGAAACACAGAAGAAACTCCAGGTACTTTAACCGCAGTTATTTATTATTCCTGGGAAATATTTACATGTAATATCATTAACTAAAATTATTGCTTGCTGCTGTATAGATCGATAGTCTAAAGCGTCAGCTTGAAGCCGAGACGAGAGAAAAAGAAAAATTCCAACAGCAGTATTACCTGTCCCAAGAGGAAGTCAAGAAAAAGGTATATACATTTTTATTTTACAGTTGTTTTTGTGAGAAAGTCACATTTTAAAGGCGATATCTTAGATATTTCTAAAATTTGTATCGTTTTGCAGATGCGTCTGTTGTCCGATACCCAGTCTCTACGCAGCCAGGCTGAAAAGGCGGTAACCGAGATGGAAGCAGCTGCGACACAGCAACTCCAAGGACTGGCTAATAAGAGTGAGATGGCTATCAACTCGATACGCACTAAACTGGACAGAGCAAATGACATGATAGAGGAATTCCAGGCCTTGATTAAGGTAAATAAAGAAGGATTCCTTTGAGAGAGAAAAAATTGATATGGTAGTTCTTGAAACATTTTGAAACCAATTTTGCCTTTGGGGGGGGGGGGGCATTTTCAAAACATATGCAATTCGAACGTATCACGTGACTACATAGATGTTTTGGTTTCTATAGCGTGAGGATGGGGAAGAGGGGCCAAGATGGCTACACCCCTGATTATGTCAACCAGCATGGCCCAGTGACATAGTTTGCAAAATTATTTACTTGTTTCAGACGCTCGCAGACAAACTCCTAGCAGACATCGATAGAACACACTATAAAATACATGAGTTGGAGGAACAAGCAGAACAAGAAGAACTCAGTAAACCAGCCTCGAGGCAAGCACATGATCTGGCTTGCTCAATTCTCAACATGACGAGCAATGATCTTGATGACTTTATGAAAGAAGATGACAACAAGGTTCTGAATGAAATGATAAGATTATCTTCACTTGATAAGTTGTGTTCAACTTCTCTATGCAACATTTGTATATTTTTATACCATTTGTATTAATTGATTTTTTTTACAATTAAATTTACTCTGATAATCAATTTTGATTTCCTGTAATTTGGTTCCAGAGTGAAGAAACAGCTGCAAGAAAAAAGAAAGGAAATGAATGGAGGAATAAGATAGATTCCATAATGAGAAAAGAGGTAAAAAATAGTTAAAATTGATATAATATTTTTTACTTATTTTAAACATTTCTTTTTTTCTTATTAGTTTTTCATAATATTTTTTAGGTCTCTTTTGCAGTCCCTTTGTTGGAAATTCTTTTGCAAATCATAGAGGGAAGAAAGTCCCTGGAAGGACGACTTATTCAGTTGACAAACAGCAGTCAGAGATAATATATATACATATTAACAAACTAATTTTATAAATAGTTAAATTATTTTTTATTTCATAAATGTAAATATTTAAGTATTAAATAGCTTGCCCTTGATTCATTTTTTTTTTTTTTCCCCAACCATTTACTTCCTTGCATCAATCTGCCACATTAGCATCCATCTTATCCATCTTATCCATCTTATCCATCCATCCATCCATCCATCCATCCATCCATCCATCCATCCACCATCCACCCACCCACCCACCCACCCATCCATCCATCCATCCATCCACCACCACCCACCCACCCATCCATCCATCCATCCATCCACCCACCCATCCATCCATCTATCCATCTTTCCTTCCATCCATCCATCCATCCATCCATCATTTTTTATGTTAATTTTATTTGTATTTTATAAATTCAATTCTACTTAAATGTATTTCTTTATTCTTTTGTTTATCGATTTACGATTTTATTTTTGTAAATTTATTCAAAGAAACTTATACCGTATAGGGTAGCGGTTTTTGCCCCTATGCAATGTGTGCCCTCTCAACCATGTCCATCACGTGGTGACCAAACAATAACTTCGAAAAAATTAATGATTAAAACTCACGAGAGGTGTGCGATACACAGGGAAAAAATAAACTTTCTCACATCTAAAATATAATCAAGATGGCTGATAAATACGAAGAATACAACTACGACGAGAGTGTACACTCAGGAGGAGCAAGAAAAGGAAAATCCAAGAAAGAAGCAACTCAAAATAAAAGCATCTCAACGCAAGGACACAACGAAAGAAAAGTGGCTGAAAATATACAACACGGAGAAAATAAGAGAAAAGAGGAGGCGTTAAAGCAAATGGAAAAAGAAGATAAATAGAGAAATTTTCACCTTGGATTATAAATTTAAGATCATGGATTTTAATATGCAGATTTTAGACTACGATGAATAAAGCAAGCTCGAAATTTCTATCGACACTTGTACTCCTCTGGTTTGCTTACGTGTACAAAAAAATTCAGACTGATTTGGTGCTGGGACTCCTGAATACCTTTGACTAAAGACTTTGGATTTATATAGAAAGAAAGGCTTTACAAAGTTCTGCTTCGATTGCTATTGAATTTGTTTTAAATTTCTTGAATTTATATATTTAAATCCACGTGTTTATACTTTAGTGGTCGTTAGCTAATTTGCATATTTTAATGAAAAATTTAAATTTTGAAATAATAAATTTTTCTAAAATTTATGAACTTTGTATTTCTATGTATCATTCTTAGTATAATGCTGTTGCCTTTTGGACTATTAGATTTTAGTATAATTTTAGACTCGAAAATAGAGTTTTTCATGCTGTGATTGGTTGAGTGACCAGTGATTCTAAGGTGATCATCACTGCTTGAGCAGTGATTACGAGGTTCTCCAACGTTTGCCAGAGTGGGAGTAATGCTAAAACGCTTTTTTATCCTGCACTTAGAATTTTCTCTGATATTCAAGTCTGAAATTATGCTAAAACAATTATTCCTCTCAAGCTCAGTGATTATAGTGAATATTTGAGCTCAACTTGCGGCTCTGTAATAATTATTCCACCAATAATAACTATTAAATATTTTTTAAGATCATTTTAAATGCAAGGATAACTAATATACACAAATTCCACCATTGTTCTGTTCACACCCAAGATAATTCTTAAAATGTCATTGATTCTTATTGCCCATGCATATTTGGTTGTAAATCAGTAAATCAATTTGATAGGAAGATCTCTTTAACCAGCTTTTCTCCCCTACATCCCAACCACAACATTTAGGGCCAGAGGAAAAGGGGGTTGGGTGATGACAACAGTCTAATGATTGTATGGAAATCATAAGTCCCTTTCCAAGTTGGCTGCGCCATCTTGAAAGATAGCCATGCCTTTGCATTGAAGCGAGATGATAATAAAGACCTTTTTAACACCTTGGACAATTGTCTCTATCATTGCAAGCTCACTGTTAGTCTCGCTTTGATGCAAAGGCATTGCTACCTTTGAAGATGACGCAAGGAACTGTGAAGGGGACTGTTGCTTTTGTATCGAATCATTATAGAGGCTTTGAGCTGTCACATGCCAGTGCCATAATCCAGCTTGGACTGCCTGTGGTTAGATGGCAGAACAATAAAATCCCCTTGCTCTTGTGAATTGAATTCTTTCTCATGTAAAACGATTGTATTGTTCCTGCCATCTAACATGGCTGCCATCAAGTGCAAAACCTCTATTGCAGTTGTATGGTGATAAATAGTGGATTTTAGATAACTTCTCATCAAATAAATAATGGTAAACATTTTGTTCTATATTTTAGCATCTCTGTTTTATTAGGCCAGAAGTTGATATTACAGCTAATAGCTGGCTTAAAGTAGATTAAACATAACTGTGATGGACAGACAGACAGACACAAGTGCCATACAATTAAACAGCATAGTGTCTAAGTATTTTGATTGGATAAGCAGTGGCCTCATGCAATACTACTGGTCCAAAAGATGCAATAAATTCTAAAGCACAGGCCTTATTGAGATAGTAACCATGGAGCATTCTGGTGTAGCTTGGGTACAAACATCTTGATTCATCATGGGTATGTGATATTTGTACCCAAACCTAGACCAAAATGCACACTGTTGAATCAAGACCCTTTTCTAGTTCCAAATTTCCGCTGTGTTTCTTGATTACAGACTCATTTACTCAGGCTTAGCCTCGAATCAGTGTTTAATTACTCGCAAATACCAACGGAAAAGTAAAAAAAAAGCACAACTTACTGCAACAATACAAAGACTTTGAAACTGGACGGACCTTGACTGGAACACATGAATATTCTTCACAATATCAAGGCTAAACCTGAGTAAATCAGTCTGTAATCAAGAAACACAGCGGTAATTTGGAACTTGAAAAAGGTCTATTCAGAAAAGTCCTATGCCAGTGCCATACACAGTTCTATAAAATCTAATCTAACAGATTATTGGCTTCCTAGTGTTAAAATATTATTACGATGGTCTGTAGAAATATTAGCTGTAAGAGTAGCAGATTAAAATTAAAGGAAGATGTATATACCTTGTTTTGATTCATGAGCCAGTTAATTTCTGTTTTGAATGGACTTTTTATCACATGTTGCCATGGTTATTTCCAGGAGAATAAAAATGTTTGGTTTAAATCTGCATACATTGTAATCTCCTCATGAAATGCTTTAAATCGAGGCTATTCAGAGGGAAATTTATTGTTTTGGTCAACATGACTACTGCATGAGTAAGGTCCATTGTTTATGAATATAGTGTACAGCACAAACACCTCTAAAAATATCAAGCCTGTACTTTGATTTTTAAATAAGTTATTATATGCACATATTTAACTATAGACCCTTTGCACTGAGTCCAAAGAGGAATTGTTCTGGGGGACAAAACAATGGATTTTGCATAAGAAAAGACAGCCTATTCTTGTCCCCCAGAACAATCTTTCTAGGATATCAATGCAAGGGGTCTATAGTAGAATCTCTAAAGAATACATATAATCAGTATTTGGGGTTCCTGTGTACCACAAGATGAGAGAGACTAGGAACAACACTTCATTCATTTTCAAATTTCATTAACTACACAGGAACCCCAAAGGAGGCTAAATATCCCAAAACTCTATATGGATGATTGCGTGGTCTAGATATGTTCCATTATCAGTTAAGTTCATTGAAAATTTTTGAGAAATCTGCACAATTTCTTTAAATCTAAATAAAATCGTCAAATTCATTTCCAAGATCAAGGCCATAATCCATATCATCTTTTTTTCCGCCTTTGGTTGCTCCAACTAGATTTACTTTCTTGGCTTTTCCTTTTCCTTTCGTCTTGCCCTGTTTGAAAGCACAATGGAGTTTTAGATATAGAGGCTTTGCACCATCATGTGAAGGCAGCCATGACAGGAGGCACAACAATAGGGTCTTTTTCCCCTGGGTGGGTACTTTCAGCACACACAAAATGGAATTAAAAACTTTTCCAAGTTCATGACACTCACCTTTTGTGCTTTTACTTTTTCAGAATGCAGCAAATTCAAGGTAGTAGCTAATTTTTTAATATCATCTGCGTCCACTGTAAAAACAAATAGGGGATTTAAGCATTTCTATTTGCTGTAATAGAAATATAAAATATAACTTGAATCAAGTTGCTTTGGTTTTAAACCAATCAATATCTGCTTGGCAGAAAATGAACCTGTGAAAATGTACTTAAACTTCCTTGATTGTTGGCCTAATTATCCCTATATCTTACAATTCCCATAAGAAAATAATATGAAGAGAATCCTGTAGAAAGGGAGGATACGAAAGGATTATAAAGGTACGTTTTAAGTTAATAGTACTCACAACTTGCACATAGATCTCTAAGCATATCATCCAGAAACTGAACATATAAAGCACTAGACTGAAAAAGAAAAAAATCATAAGATGGATGAGTATAAACCGACAAAAAATAGAACATTCTGGGTACTAAGTACTTTGGTATGAGCTTAGTTATTACATGTTGTATATTACCTCCATCTTAGACAACTTGTCTACTAGCATTTTACTATATTCTGTAAATTCTTCTAGTGTCTTTGGGTTCATTGAATCTAAATTATTTGTTGTTGATATTTCATCCTTAGTCGTTCCTGGATGGCAAAGTCAGAGAAAGAGAGAAAAATGAGCTGTGTCACAAGAATTAGTTCAAACACTTTAAAGTATATGTAAAGTGTATGCTACATCGAGTGTATAAGCAGATTAAATCACGCACGGATTTGATTTAAAACATAGATCTAACACGACCTTCTCCCATAAAGCCTCAGTGGCCGAGCGGTTGAGAACTCGTCTAGCAAATGAGAGAGCAGTGGTTTGAGTCCGAGAGAACCCAACTGAGGCTTATACACCCGATGTAGCATACACTTTATATATAGATCTGTACAGAGTGACAAAAATACATTTTAAAAGTATGTTTCAGCTGATGTTCAAACAGTGAGAAGGGAGTTGAAAGCATCAGGAATAGCCAAATGTTTGAACCAAACTCAGGGAGATCTACCAGTTTTATCTGTAATCACAGAGTGGGACAATCACAAATGGAACCACAGATCCATGCTAGGTGAAAGCCCAAGATCGAATTGGAATTTTAGAAGTTGATTTTTGTGGAGGGAGGAAAACCGGAGAACCCGGAGAAAAACCCTCAAAGCACAGGAGAGAACCAACAAACAACTCTACTCACATACGAAACCGAGCACGGCGGGGCTCGAACTCGGGTCACATTGGTGAGAGGCGGCGCATTAGCAGCGCAGGCCACCTGTGCTTCCCATGATGGAGGATACAACACTGGTTCTCAAATTTAAAAGGCTTCTCAAACCATTATCACTGTTTTTTTAAACAAATCCTTACCAAATGTATCCACTGCTAATAACAAATCTGACTCCTCTTGTAATCTGAGAGAAAATAAACAAATGGAAACCATCATCAGAATCAATCACCACTATGACCATCATCATTGTCATAATAATTACATTCAACACCAGAAGCAGTAGCAAATATCATCATCATCGGCAGCAGCAGCAGCAGCATCACCACCAACATCATCAACATCACCATACTCATTATCATCATCAAAATCCCCACCATCATCATAAATCGAAAATAGTGTTTTGTTAGTATAGAATAACAGCTTGTAACTCACTTCTGTTGCCGTAATTTTTCAGCAATTTGTTCCTCTGGTGTCATAGGTTTAGCTTCCTAAAATAAAAATCACAATGAAATCACTTTTAAAATTACAGCCATCCTTTATTGCATTTACATATAATACATAAATCTGATTTAGATGTTATTTGCTATGTAAATGCAATGAAGGATCTGATTTGTTCCAATTCCTAGACTCAGCAAAGTATCACAGGAGAATACAATTGTTTTCTCCTTGGTTCTCTCCTTTGATTGGAGGTTGGGTTTTTCCCAATTAACTCCAGTTTTCCTCCCTCTTCAAAACCTAACAAGCTAAATTCCAATTTCATCTGTGAGTAAACCATGCCCTGACTTAGATCAGACCAGAAGTTGTTTCAGGGTTCTATCTGTGAGTTAACCATGCAATACAATACAATACAATACAATACAATTTTATTTGCTCATACAAGAAAATTTACATGAAATGTGAAAAACAACTATAGAAAACAACTATGAAAATAAAGAATAGATAATTGTCAAAAGAACATAATTCAGAGCCTGGGGTCTAAATTAACCATAAGGTTTTCGAGTTAGACCCCAGCAATTTAAAATTTAACATTGGAGTAAACTGAAGAAGAACCAAGTACATAAAAAATAATTACAATTTAACTGAACAATAAAACTGTTAATCCACAATTAGAGTAATGACATGTATGGTATATATTAACATATATGAAGAAAGAAATAGAATATTTAGAAAAAGGAAAATCTAAGGAAGAACTAAATTTTTATCTGTAATTGGTTGGCAAGTAAATAACTTTTTAATTTTTTCGCAAACGAAAATACATTAACATTTTTTAAGTGGCTAGGAATTTGTTCCCAGAGTTCAATCACCATATTAGCCGTCATTTGCTTGCCTATATTGGTACGCACTTGTGATTTATGCAAATTTTGCTTTGCTGCGTACCTGGTATTGTAAGGATGGATATCTTTTGCATATTTGAAAAAAGAGGAAAGTGTCTCTGGGAGCTTACCTTTGTGCCATAAATGAGTAAATTTTAAAGCATGAAGACGATAAATATTATTTACTGTGAGAAGCTCCAAGAGATTTAGCAAGGGAAGAGCGCTTTCGGTGTTTTCGCCAAAAGATACAGCAAAGAACATTATTCTTACAACTATATTCTGTTTGACTTGCACTTTCTTAATGTGCGTTTTATAAGCGCTTCCCCAGGCCAATATTGCATATGATATGTAGGGATAAACAAGGTTGTAATAAATTTGTTTCAGTTGATGAATGGAGAGATAATGCCGTAATTTTGATATCACTCCAATATTTCGTGAAATTTTTGAGCAGACATAAGAAATATGGTATCTCCATGATATGCAGTCATCAATTATGACTCCTAAATATTTTATGTGGTCTTTTCTTTGTAAAGAATTGCTTGAACCATCTCTGTTTTGAAATTTCAGATCAATTACCGCGTCTTTCTTTTTACTTGATTTCACGATCATGAAATTTGTTTTTGTATAATTAATTGATAGTTTATTTGCGTCACACCATGTCTTAACTTTTTGGAGCTCAGAGTTCATTAGTTTTTCAAGTTCCCTTAAGTCATAGTGCGAGGCAAAGACATTCGTGTCATCAGCAAATATTCTAAATTTCAGAGTATCAGAGCAGTTTGGCAAATCATTAATATATAATAAAAACAAGAGAGGTCCAAGAGAGCTACCCTGAGGAATTCCACAATTCATCGTTTGTTTTGAGGATACGTTGTTACCAAAAGCAACATATTGTTGCCTATTTGTTAAATAACTGGTAAACCAATTTAGCGCAATACCTCTGACTCCATATAGTTCTAACTTTTCTACTAGAATTTTGTGATTAACAGTATCAAAGGCCTTTGAAAAATCTAAAAATGCACCACAAGTATACATTTTATTGTCTATTGCTTTCCTTAGGTTGTCCGCTATTTCAGTAATGGCTAGTGAAGTTGAGTGGCCTTTTCGAAATCCAAACTGAAACTCGAATAAAAAATTATGTTTTTCAATGTAATTGATCAACTGTTTGTAGACGAGCTTTTCGAAAATTTGAGTAAAAGCTGATAAAGTTGAAATTGGGTGATAATTAGCTGGATCCATGGCATCTCCTCCTTTGGCGACAGGTGTTACCTTAGAAATTTTAAGAACATCAGGAACAATACCTTGAAGCAGGGATTGATTAAATATTATTGTTAATGCTTCACTAAGGTGGTTGCTCGATATTCTTATGCACTTTTGCAGAACACCAATGCATGATTTGTTCAATTTCAGGTTTAGAATTTCATCGTGTACCTCTTTGAAAGTATCCCACGAAACATGAAGCTACTTGGATTCGATGTTTTTATGTATTGGCTTGGATTGACATCAACCTCCGGTATTTTCCCAGCAAGATCTTGGCCAACATTTATAAAAAATGAATTTAACTGATGACAAATGCTAGCTTTATCAGTATGACATTTATTGTTATGAATGATCTTTTCGATACTTGTTACTGACGATGCTTTTTTCCTTTCGATAATCATACCAATGAGCTTCCATGTAGTTTTTAAGTTTTCTTTGTTTAAATCAAACTGTGCTCTAAAGTAGTTTGTTTTAGCAGCTTCTTTGATTTTATTTAATCTATTGTTATACGTTTTATAATACTTAATTTTTTCCGGGTCATTACTTAAGAAATGTGTTTTAAAGAGCTTTTGTTTTTTCTTAATTGAGTTAAGTACAGCAGCGGTAATCCATGGTCTTTTCAATTGTCTTCTTTTTTGCTTAGTTACCTTCCGTATTGGAGCGTGACAATCAGATATCTTCTGAAGCGTTTCAACAAGTCTATTCATACTTTCGTTAACATCATTTGTAATAAGGCTTTTAAAGTCAACATTTTTTATGTCTTTCAAGAAAGCATCATTATCAAAGTTCGAATAATCTCTATAATACTTATTTTCGCCTGTCACAGGGAGCCTGTTTGATACTGTACAAAATACCAGAAGGTGATCGGTAATATCAGCTAAACAAATTCCTGCTTTCAATATTTTATGAGGTACATTCGTATAAATGTGATCTATTAAAGTTGAGGTATGATCCGTGATTCTTGTTGCTTTAGTAATAAGAGGAAAAAATCCAAGGTTCAACAACATATCAAGAAACTCGGATGTTCGATTATCGACATTATATTTCAAGAAGTTGATATTTATATCTCCTAAAATAAATACCTCATACCCCTTATTGTTAAATTTTTCCAATTGGTCCTTCATAGTTTCACTAAAAAGCTCACGGTCACCAGAGGGATGCCTATAGATACAACCAATCATAATGTTTTTTTCTTTCTTACGCATAATTTCAATCCAGCATGACTCGACGTCAATTGTTGATAATTCAAGGTCTTTTCTTCGGACAAATTCCAATTGATTAGACAAATAAAGGCCAACACCTCCAGCCGAAGTTTTGGAATTTGTATTCAAGAATTCGTATCCTGGTATGCTAATATTTAGCCGACTATTTTCGTTGAGTTTCGTTTCAGAAATAGCTATAACATCTGGAACCTCTTTTGTTATAGAAAGAATATCATGCAGCATAGATATATTTTTAGATAGACTGCGTATATTGCAATGTATCATGGAGAATCCATTCTTCCTGCTGGTCTCAGTGAAAAAATTTCCCATTTGTTTAATGGTATAATATTTAGATTCGATATTACTCCCATAATCCTGAAATCCTGGATCTTTATCTGGGCTTTCAATTACATCTTGGAAAAGATCTTTTGAGTCTAGCAAAGTGGCAGAGGAATGATAAATCCATGCCCCAGTTGCTTTAAGAAACTCTTCTAAGCCTAAACCGTAGAAAGGCAATTCAGAAAGAAAGTTATCCGCCGTTGGCATTAAGTGATCTTAAATTAAATTAAACCTGTTATATAAACCTTTAAGCACATAATAAAGAAAGAATATTAACAGTTATAGTACCTTATACTCTTACTTGACTCGATATTGGAATTTTAATAAAAGTTCACAGCATATGTACGGTGCCCATCGGCGTTCAAGCTTGAAGGATAGCAACTGTATATTTCTATTCATATCGTGATTCAAAGTTTTCAAAGTCTTCTTCGGTGTCAAAACTGTACGTTGGAGTTCCCTCTGCTTGCTTTAGAAATATTCTTCCATTCCAGGTCCAGATAAATTTCCAGTGCCAACGTTTTTTCAGCTTATTCACATCGCCAAAAAGCTTTTTCTTGTACGGGGTTAAAGATTCGGATATGAATACACGATGGTCAGAAGTTAATTGAAGATCTGGTAGATCTTTGATCTTCTTGTTTGCAAGGTTCTTGCGCTTCGAATAGAAATTATTCCTAACATCTCTTCGAGTGAATTTGACGATGATTTTTGGCGGCGCATCTTTGTTATAGGAAGGTAAAGGATGTGCGATAGAAATATCTTCTTGTGTGATAGGCACACCAATGGCTTTACCAGCCGATCTGGCAATGGCTCCAGCAGTACAATCCCTCGTTGCTTCAATCCCAGATATTTCTAGGCAATCCCTTCTTAGGTACTGGGCTAGCTCTTCTATTTGATTCTTTGCTTCTGAGGCAGATTTTTCGACATTTTCCATTTGAAGCCTCATATACTTGATACTCGAACTGTGAGTAGAGATTTTCTCGTTCACAGATTTGACTTGAGTAAGTAACTCATCGTATTTTGCCGATAGAAATTTAACAGTTTTGTTCATTTCATCGAAGGTTTCCTTCAAGTTTTCTAATGTAGAATGAATTGGCGATAGTTCAATCTTCAGTAACTCCTTTATCTCTTCCAAAGATGCCATAATGGCCACTTAGCGTCGTTTTTTAGGAGGAACGTGTTAAACACGTCCATCCACCATTACGACATATGCCCTGACTTAGATCAGCCCAAAGGTTTTCTCAGGGTTCAATCTGTGAGTTAGCCATGCCCTGACTTAGATCAGATCAGAGGTTGTTTCAGGGTTCAATCTGTGAGTTAACCATGCCCTGACTTAGATCAGCCCAGAGGTTGTTTCAGGGATTGATCTGTGAGTTAACCATGCCCTGACTTAGATCAGGCCAGCCATAAAAATATGTTTAATAATTTAAAAAGTGTCTTAAGTTAGGAAAAAAATACCTCCATATCTTTCAGCAATTGAGCTTTCAATCTGGCTTCTTCCTTTTTCTTTTCTTCTTTTTCTTTTAAAACCTCTTTTAAAGGCCGTTTTTTCTTTTTAATCGGTAGTTCTGTTTTGCCTGCAACAAAACAGGAAATTCAAAAATTCAATTACTACCTATTCCACAAAACTTTGTACATGCCATCAATAATTATTATCTCCCGATCGAATGCTTTACTTAACATATAAACAACCCAGAGTTTACAATTATTGGTGCTGCAACTCAAACAAAGCCAGACATCTGGGAAACAAGGTTAGCGTAACAAAAGTGCACTCACCTCTCAACTCTGAGGTCTCAGGTTCGATTCCTGGACACAGCATCACATGTGAGTAGAGTTAGTTGGGTTTGTTGCTTGATTCAAGGTTTTTTCTCCAGGTTCTCCGACTTTACATACCCTGACCCTGACCCAGATCAGCCCAGATTGATAATATTTGAAGTTTTTTACGAAGGTTCTGGATTTTACACTTCCTTTAATTTAATTTTATATGATTGAAATAATTTTGTCTTGACTGATGGAAGCCACAAACCTCGATGTCTGGAGTATGTAATTATGAATTATGTAAAGTTCAAAATTGACATGATAAAAATAAATCAAAAAATATATATTTTTATCTTGACTGCCTTTTTGAAAATCATTATGTAGTTTTCTACCCATTTTTCGGTCTATTATCATTACAAGTTATTAAAAATTCAGTCTCAAATTATAGTAAATTTTTTCCTGATTTCTAATAACATTTTACTTGATTTCGCCACGTGACTATTTCATATTAAATATAATTTTCACTCACATGTTTAAAAAGGAAGTCTTACAAAATAACTTACTTTCGTTCGTTTCTTCCTTTTTCTTCCCTTCCTCGTCCTCATCATCGTCCCAGTTTTCCTTTAGGACATAAGACATTTATTGTTAGTGTTAAAAGAGAAGAGTAGCGAAGGAACTCAGATAAAACGAAGCCATAGTGAAGTACTGTGAGGAAATGAAAACGCTCACACCTTTACATCATTGTCATCTTCATCTTCGCCTTCCCACTTATCTGTTATTTTTTTGTCGTCCAAACCCGTGGGTTCGAAATCTTCATCCTCTGTTTAAAGAATTAAAGTACAAATTAAAGCAATCGCAAAGCTAGAAGGTAAAGAAAACCGTCATTAAAGTGAAGTACTTAGAACACGTACCCCAGTCCGCCATGTTGGTATGATTTGTACTTGACATGCGCAGTTCGTGTTATCCCAGGATGCTTCAGTGTGGACCCCCTATGGTGCTTTTGGCGCCAAAATTGAAAACTTTTACAAAGAAATTTTTAAAAAATTTTCCATCATTTCTTTCAATATTGGAGAAGTTTAGTTACTTTTTATGAAACTGTAAAAAACAAGCTGGGTTTATACATTCAAAGGTATGGTTTTTAAGCTCTGGTGGTATATTATAGCGTAGTATGAGTTGATGTATATCAAAAAATATGCTTGAAGCACATCTTTGAAAATATTTGAAATTTATAGATGCATATACTTGGATGCATTTAAAAATATTTTAAGGTGCTCCTTTTTTTAGGGAAAACACAAGAGAACACACACAGTAATATTCAAAGAAAGATTGAAGGTTACTAGTTTAAATACAAGGTAATAATTGCATGGACTCTTAAAAAATAGAGTGGTTTTCATAAAACTTATTTATTACTATTTACATTCTAATTCTTTTGAGTTCTGTTGTGTTTATCCGACTATTACACTCTAATACGGATAGTACACTTTGTTTCATGGGATTATGAAAACCACTCTATTTAGGTAACCATTGCTAATTTAGTACTATAGCCATAAAATAGAAAACAAAATATTTTGCACTATTTAACACTATTTAGTTTTAATAGAGTGGTTTAACTCAGACCATAGTTAACTTTCTGCACTTTATTCCTATTTCTGAACATAGACCCCACAGTTAGGGTTGAGAAATATAGCAGGGGCTTACATGCCGACATGACATATCTGCTTTGTCTTGTAGTTCCCAGTGCAAAATACTTGAGGGAAGGGGTGGATTCAATTGATCCTCAATAGGCTACCTGGTTCCACAATACCAGTTCTTTTATATACGTACACCTATAAGGTTGCCAAAGATAGAGCAGTATGTTATAGGTGATTCCAAGGAAAGGAAATTGTGTAGTTCTAGAAATACCCCCTTCCCCCATCCCCCCCTCCCCAACCCCTGTACACAAACACACGCAGAGGAATTTGACATTTCCAAGGGGTAGGGGAGTCAGGAAGTCAGGAAAAAAAACAAAATAACAGGGTTTGCATGAAATAAAATTGGAATTCCTGGGGGAAAAGGGGGGGAGAGTCCTTAAAAAATTCCTCTGTGGGGGGTATGGATAATTTTTGAAACTATGGAAAGGAACTAATCACCTATTATTGCCTATCACTTTTGCAAATTATTGGCCCAGATAACCTAGCTTTTTTAAAAATAGGTATGTACATCCAGAGTGAAATACAAATTGGTATTAAATGTACATATATATTATATTTATAGGTCATTTCAAAGAGCACTTTTGGTTAATAGTTTACTCATAAAAATTACTGTCGCTCTTTTGAATTACAGCATGCAGTTTACACTATAGAGATCTAGACTGAGATATACAATAATTGTGTAAGTACTGTAACCCTGAAGCCATTTATTTTTATTATTTTTTGTATTATCAGTCAAATATCATATTAATGATATTAATATGGTATTGGGCTTTATAGTTATCAAACTGATATCACTATTATCATTTTATTTTTCTTATCAATAAGATTATAATATTATAAAAACAATATCATAATATTATAATAATAATATTATAATAGTATAATGATAATATAATAGTTATATTATTATAGGTACAGGGAATAGGAGTTTTTGGCGTAAAGACAAACTATTATATAAACACAACATAAGGACAAACTATTATACACCTAATTGAAAAAACGTTGTCGGGTTCAAAAAAAAGGTTATATCATCAAAGCTAAGACCGAAGGGGAGCCTGGGAAGACAAACAATTATGCTAATTTCATGCGTATTGCAGATTTCCCTTCCTGTGCACATTTTATGCATCATGCCTTTGGCATGTTGTTAATCTAGGTTGACCGACTTTGCTCTACTGTGCATTTTTACATGTCTATATGCAAATATAATACACATTTCGGAGTACCCAAAATCCTTTTCGGTCTTAGCTTCGATGATATGACCTTCTAGAACTCCACTACGTTTTTTCAATTAGGTGTATATCTATTGTCCCAACTGAGTCCAGTATATACTGCACTTCACAGACGTGCGCACACATGCACACAAATTACTACTATAATATATTTTTGAATTTTTTACTATATTTGCCTCAACATAGTTATCTAATTTCATCTTATGACTTCTCCCATTGAGGCCAAAATCATAACCTCAACTTCATCATAACATGATCTCGCTTTCCATCCTCTTCTCCTATCTGTTATCAGACTGATTCGACTTGCGAGATTGCGTTTCCGTTTCCGGTTCCGATTCTACTTCCGTTTGCACGCGTGAGAGACGATAAGCAATGCCAAAATGAAAATTACCCAAAAAAACTTTCCTGATAAGGCATTGTAAGACAAACCATTTGGAGTATTAAAAAAGTTTAAGAATTTCAGAAGTTTCCGTTCTATAAAGCTTTTTGACAACCGAAACGTAGTAGCTAAAGTTCTTTAGGCAAACTGCCCAAAATTGCTCAAAATGCCTTCACGTACGGCTCTTTGCTTACGAATGAGTTACGTAATGCAAAAATTTATGTTGCACGATAAATATTTTTTTGTAATAACCCCTGCGCGCAATTTTTTTGTGTTTTTTTGTGTGTGTGTGCTTGCTCTATATTGTTGTTTTGGGGGATTTACGCACCCCCTACCCCCAAACCCCTTCTCCGTCCCTTAGTTTAAAATTACCATTATCTGGCTGCAAAGTTTCACTTGCTTTGTTTATCAATACCGCATGGATTTTTTAAACGTTCTTGTTTTTAATACTTTAAATATGATAATCTGAAGCCACATCGCGAGGTCAGAGGCCAAAGGTTAATCTTAACCAGTCAAGTAATTCCGTGCAATATATATGTACATATGAGGATATCATACACTTTGATTACTCTGTTGGTGTTCATTTATCCACTTAACTTCGAATTATGTTGGTAAGCAAGGCTTGTCACGGCATCCGTGAGATTGCAGTTTCCTGATTCCTGTGTTATTTTACCATTCTCTGCATTCATTTTGTTTCAATACCAGTTCTTATCCGATAGTGACTCATTCACAAGCGCAAATCAGAAGTAAAACGCTTGTGAAAAAAAAAAGTTTCCATTGATGAATTACTGATAAACTGGAGGGACTTTTACCATTCTTCAGGGGCGGATTTAGGGGTGGGCCGACGGGGCTGCAGCCCCTCTTTGAAGTGATGTATTTTTGTTAAGCTTGGCAAGAATTGCATTTGCTCACAATCTTGAAGGTTTTATCTCACGACGAAGTTTTCCACCCCACCCTTTCTTTGATACCTGGATCCGCCTCTGTTCTTTGTATTAATTACGTTTCAAAACCAGTTCTTATCCGATAGTGACGCATTCACAAGCGCAAAGTGTAAACAGAAATAGTTGCCACTGATTAATTTCTGATGAAATACAAGGAATCGAAAGTGTAGAATGCAAGGAAATACACGCACAATTTTCCTTCTTTGCGCTAATGCTTTGAGTTGTGCGCGGTTTGTAGGCTTGCAAAAACCAGCCTCAAAGTTGTGAAGTCCAGGAATTCAGTTTTCGAGGGAGGGGTTCTAGAAAACAAACTAGTTGAAAATCGTATAGGACGTCGTTTATCCCCTCCTTACACCGACTAGATTTCCTCATTGATTCGCTCGCCTCTTCTGTCACAACTACCTATAGAGCATGCGCAAGTTACGTCAGAGCCGCCATCTTGGTTGACGATAACAAAGCATTCCTCATTAGCTTCTCTTGTTAGATCCACCAACATGGCGGTTGTTTCGGCATTGTTATTCATATCTCAAGAGATTTTGAGTCACATATTTGCACCTACTGTATTGCTGAGGCATGTGAATCTCCAATCAGTAACTCCACAGAGTGAGCTTGTAAACTGCTACAGGGCAGTTTCCCCTGATTTCCGGGCAGATCATTGGGCTACGACCTTGTGTTCCGTGATTAAAGAAACCTTTCCTGTAATGATGTTCTACTTTTAGGTTGAATTCTTTGCGCATTCGCGATTTTACATAAATTTCTCCAATTTTTTTTAAGCATACGCTACACTACAAGTCTATAGACCATACCTATGGAGCAGAAAAACGCCGAAACATCTGAAATAGTACTCTTTTAGGAGTTACCCCTATCTCGTGGTACGTAGATATTTATAAATTTCGTACAAAGCCGTAACAAGTGCCACTCATCGCTAACTGTACTAAGGGGTCGCTAACATCATGTATTTTCCTGGCTTAAGTCCGGATAAGGACGTCATATTTAAACAGCCGGCCCCCTAGTTAAAAGCATAAAACGAATAGTATTCCGGTCTGCCATCAAGACCGTATGTTTTTCACACAATGGAAACCCAACTGAGGAATAATGGATCACTGCAGTGCAGTATCAAGTGCCATCCCTTGACTCAAATCAGCCCGAAGGTTGTTTCAGGGCTCGACATGACTCATCCTTGTAAAGGTTAGTAAATTTTTTCCATTATGGCTTGGTTGAAATACAGTCGCACTGTAATGTTCTTATGATATTTTGTTGCAGGATTTGACAGAAGCACATGTCTGCCTCTTTATCTTACGTTCACTGGAAATCGGCTCTTGCATTCAGGATAAATTCCGGAGCTTCTCCATCCCATGTCTTGAAACCCTCCCCTTAGCAAGAGCCAAATGTTTAAAGCTTGCATAGCCTTAGACGAAAGAGGACTGACTTGGACTACTAACACATGCAGACCAAAGCATCGCAGATTCTGAAATTCCCGATTCCTTCACTAACGGAGCGATTTTGCACTTCAGGATCAGTTGTATTTGGGTTCGTCCGCCTCGCGTGAGAATAGAGACGGAAGCGGAAAGGCACCTTGTTTCACACCTTGGAATCAACGTTTCCAAGCTCGAGTTTTATCATAAGATGATACATATCTAAATTTCGTGATTTTTGTGCTATGATACAGTAGTTAGTCCATAGGGGCCAGGTGGAATGAGTCGCGCGAATCGCGAAATGACGATAATTCTCCGAGTATCCCAGTTCTCAAGGATTGTTTATTCTAAAAAACATAGAAAAGTTTCAATTAGGAAAACAACTGTAATAGTTCCTATTCTAACCCTATGAATATTCATTAGACTTCCTGATGACGTAATTGGTATTATTTTAAGGCATCATTAATTATGCATATGTGTCACTCGGCGTGAACCGGCTCAGAGAAGCAGTCGCTCCCCCCGCCCACCCTTCTTGTTTACTCATTGGCTTATCCTCACGAGCTTGCTTCGTCAGGGGTGACTCTCCATACCTTAATTAATGCTAATGAGTAAGCAGGAGGGATAATGTACTATTCATAATTAAATCATTTAAAGAAAAGTTTTATACTACGGTTCGTAGATGCGCAAGAAAGGTCGTGGAAAAAACCCCGGTCAAGTGTATGACATTACGACTGGGGTGCTAACATAATTCTGCTGTCATTTCGTGATAGTTGCTTGTAATTTCTTGTTAGTGTAAGTATAATCACGTTAGTTATGACCTTTGCATGATTTAAGTCAATAGTCCGCCCCAAACCCAGGAAATGCTGGCTTGTTTGAGGTTTCCATGGTTGGCATGTGTGATGATTTCTGCGAAATGAGCGACAGCAATAGCAGCATCATTTTCATTTTTTTTTTTTTTTTTTTTTTTTTAAATCTTTATTTTACGAGGATTCAAGGGCGGATCCAGGGGGGTGCAAAGGGGGGTTGAATCCCCCTTCAGCAGAAAAAAAAACTGAAGAATTAAATTCAATTAGCCCCCCCTAAATTTTGGCTGGATCCGCCCTTGGGCTTACATGTATCTAACTTATGGCCCTCAAATTTAATATAATTTTGATTACGAGGAGGAAAAAAACATCGGTAGTACATCGGTAGTGAGCTGAACACAACAGCAACAACAGCGCTGGCAGTAGCACAACAACAACAACAGCAGCAGCAACAATGACAACAAAAAATAGCTACAAAGCGTTACATTTTTTACGGTTTGATTTTTCCAGAAAGAATAGTTCACGGTAGGCGTGGTCTCGAAAATATTGAGTGCCACACCTTGTATTTACCTACGTACTGACACCATGCTGTTGTAGTGGTGTAACTCAGTCGGACCGCATCAGCCTGACTCGAATAATTCAAAGACTGTCCGGCCATAAATTAGTATAATAATAATACAATCACTCAGTGTAAGCTTTGTCCCTTTAGGAGCCACTGATGCTCGAATATGTACAACCTCGAGGGACTATATGAGGCCCGACTGCCATTGATCGCTAAAACAAAACAACAGGGGTGGGGGTAGGGATGGGGCGGTAAAGAGGGCGAGGTAGAAATGAGTTAAGGAGGCTGATGTAAATACATCCATAGTTACCGATTTCAAAACTGGTCGGAACTGGGGCTTGGTCGTTTGTAAACTAAATGGTCGCTTTAGAGAAACTAGAACGACCACTTTAGTATGCAGTCACGTGCGAAAGAGGTATCCAATCAAAACTATTTAAAAAAATATTTACAGTATGAACTCATTAAAGGTAATTATTGTTCGTAGTGTCAGAATTTTTCCTCGTGCCAACGCACAAACTCTTATCAACGCACATTTAACTTTTTCTTTTTTTTTTTTTCAAAAAAAAACAACACCTAAACTAAAAACATCAGCTTAATTAATTAACTAAAGCCATAATATCGAGAATCTTCTGCCTTGCATTAAAATATCACAGATTATTACTAACGCTGAAAGACGATGAACTGACAATGTCCTTGATCTTGACCTGAGCTTGACGTTTTATCTTAATTCCGCACGCAACGATGCCAAGAAATCAAACAAACGACGAAAAAACGACGCAAAAGGAAAAAAATTGCATAAAATCGCGACGTATTCTGCCCTTGGAATGTTTTATTTTCACCGAGCTTTGTTTATTGATTATCTTCGCTTTTGTTTGGTTTGCTCGATTTTTTTCTCATTTTAAGATGGGCCGTAGGGTATATTTTTTAGGGTTAAAGAATATCTGTTTTCGTACTTAATCGACGATAGAATTGTAGTTGCTTTTTGATCTTCTGTAACTTATAAACACCAATAAAAAACATTAAAACAAAGACTCCCAAGACTATACTTTTCGGGGGGAAAAATTCATGACAATTGTACGAACTTTTTCAGAAGGATTATTGATTTTTTTATGAAGCCATCAATAGTGACAACATTTTTTGTTGCGTGGCTTTGTGCATGTCAAGTTAAACCCTTGACAACTTTAACCAGCTAATAGAAGTACAAATGTCACTGGTGGACATCGAGAGCTTTGTCTGATTATAATCAATTGTCAAAATTGCAATCAAATTAAATAATTTTTTAAATTGAAATTCCTATCAATGTATATCGATTTTTTAGCGTTTATGATAACAGTGTTAATAAAAGTTTAAAAAACTTGAATGGTTTTTATTGTCAAACTGATTTGAGTGTTCAGAACTGTTAAATAAAATACTTCAAAGATGAGATTCAAAAAGCTAAGTCTCCAAGCCTTCGGAGCGAAGTTGATTGGGAACAAAAGCCTGGGCTCTAGCATGATGTCACGATGGTGTGAGATGTAATATGATCAAAGTAAGCTTGGTAGTGACACAGTGCCAAGATACGAACGATCTGAGCCGAAGGGTCTACTCACAGTGCTCGTTGGTGAACTTGGTTTCCAAGAGGTCAATAGCAGTCAGAAAATCAAGAAAACCCACCAACTAACAATCAGGTAGTTAAAAAATATTTGTAGCTATACCCTTTGCTTCTTGAGGCCTCATCCAGGCCTAAAGGTTGTTGAATTATTCATTCCGTGTGTCGTCTGCGCTTGCCTGCACTTTGGAAAGCCAATATCTGTCTTAGCTTGGTTTACATTTCTAACGATCTCTTATGAGAGCGTCCTGATTACCTACAGAGTAAACTTCTAATTCAACAGCGGCTAACAATACTAGATCGCGCGGGGATTGCTTAAAGATCATGACGCTCAGCGCAAACATTTTATCTATCACTACTGTTTGGATGGCAAGCCCGTTGTCATTTTAGACCGCCGAGATTTTATCCCGAAGAAATTGCGCAAGCTGTGATCATAGCCCTCCATTCTTGCTCAGCCGAAGTTTTCTCTCGTAGATTTTCTTTCTTTACCGCGGGGTCATTTAATATAAGACAACAGAGTAAAGGTTTGTCAAAGAGTTTCGTGTCAAACGAGCAAGTTTGTGGCAAAACCGGCCGCCGAACAATTTTTCACGCCTTACCGGTTGGCTGTTAAACGTTCTTCTTATCTATTGTCCTTTTGGCAGAGCAGCATAGTATTCTATCTGTTCGTTAGGTTCTGTCGGGCCAAGCAGTGTTGTAAAATAGCGTTTGCCCTCTTTGGTTAGGTTGTGTATACAAACGATTGTGTCTCCACGTTCTATAATTGACCGCTAACTGTTTAAGTCAAGATCCGAGGTTATCAGGCGAAAAGTTTACAAGACATTATCACAACTGTGCGGTTCCATTCGCTGCGAGTGTGGACTTTATTTAACCGCCCATTACGTGTTTCTAAACATGATTATTCAACCGTGAGAGAATTGCTAATTTTCGGTAAGTCGACTCGAGTGAAAATGATTTGTTTGCTCTAAATATTCTCGGAGTCACGAAGACAACTAATATACTGGGGCAGTAAAAATGAAAAGGTAAATTATGCGGCTTATTCACCTATTGGGCACTCTTAGTCCCAACGGGATTAATGAACGCTTTATTTTCAACTAACCTTTTCTTTTGTCTTTTGATTGTTTGTTTTTGTTTCCTTGCCTACCTTGCTCTCATTGGTTTCTTTTGTCTTATTCTATCATATATACGCTCCTTTCTACCACTTCTTTCTCTTTTACTCCGACGAAGGACTAGCGTCCGAAACGTCAGTAAGTTTTTTCATCTTTTCACGGTGTATAATTTACCTTTTCATTTTTACTGTTTCATTAGAAACACCGACGCAGCTCACACTAGTTTTTAGCTAGTTATATCTTAATATACTGGGGCAGAGGAAGCGCGTTGTGTTCTTGGAACCAGCACTTGGAAAGCTTTTCGAATCACTGCAAATTTCTAAATCATTCCAGGAATCTGGTCTCTTTTATTCGGTTTTGATTTCACTACACATTTGACTTTATTTATTGAATACAACGACAACCCAGACTAAGAATAAGCTGACCTAATTGTTGATTTAGTTTTTACTCGCGTCCTACGGCATGTAGCCTTCTTCTATAACAATGATCCTAAAGAGGTTACGGTTTACGATCTACTCAACGCGCGAAACTCTTTGGATCGAATGAGGTATTTCAGACGGGCTTTGTGGAATTCGTTTAAGCTATAACGGAAGCCCACAAATGCCTGGACACCACCAAAGTTTTGAAATTTCTTGATCATCTTGGAGTTTTTTTTTATTTCCTTTTCAATCATTCTCGGGTCAACAAAGGCACTTACTGACTTTCCGGTTCCGTATTGAGTTTCTTTGCGACCCACTCCTAAAGATCCTGTTTTATTTCGTGAAAAGAAAAATACGCTCTGGTATTGTCAAATTAATTTAATAACTTTTTTATCTGCTGGGATTGTTTGTCTTTTGGGTATTTCTTGCTCCCTCGAGCCGTCTGACAAAGCGATTTGCTTCAAAGAAAGGCCGGAGTTATTAAAGATTAGCTGTTCCGTTGCTAAAGAATCAACGTATCAAGTAACTGATGTTAAAATGATTGCAAAAACCTCCCTCTCTTTTGCACGGAGTTCTGTCGTAACTCGTTCTGCTTGAAATCTGTTTTTCCTCAAGTGGCAGGGAGTACTCGACGCTTAAAAAGAAGAACGGGCTTGATTATCGAGAGGATATTTAAAAAAAAAATCTACGGAAATCCGTAGAACAAAAAGAACGAACAGAAAACTGAGTGTTGCTCCACAAAAGATCAAACGATATCCGTCTAAAATGACTGCTTTGCCCTTCAAGATAATCAGCGAAAGAAAAATAAATGTAAGTAGTTTCTCAATGTTTAGTTAACTCTTCTCTCAAAGGAGCAGAGAAACCTCTTAAAACAACCGAAGCCCTTCGGGCCGTTTTCTAAATATAGAATAGTTTTTGTCAAGACGCAGCAGTGATTTTTTTTCGCGCGCATTTAAAAGACTTTCTGATAATGTTTCTTCTATGATTTTCGATAAATGGTAGGCTCTAAAAAAGAAAACTGTCGGCGATAAAGAATGGGCGTGCTTGATAGAGCGCAAGGTTCGGATTTCAACATGTCATTCATCTACTCTTGGTTCATTCCTGATCGTATATCATGTTGAAGGATCGTGTTATCTATGGTATAAACTGGGAGAATAGTTTTCTATTTTTTCCATTCCTTTCTTTTTATTTCCATTCGCTATTGTGCACATTGATATGCTTGCGGATTATCGACTAATCTCTAAGTGATTTGTCCGATAAACTTTAAATGAGCTCGATCTTGTTTGAGCGCGAAAATGTTCTTAATACTCTAATGTTCTTTGCTATTTGCGAGCTTTTTTCCCTTTTTTGAATTTTTGTTGCTTCAGGATTTTTCTTCCTTTTTCTTTATTTTTTATTCATCGTACTTGCATTTTATAGGTGTTGGTTGGTTTGTCTAAAAGATTGCCATAAAAACGGTTTTACCCTCAAAAAGGTCATCCGGGACTTTCTCTCTGAAAGCGCACGTCCAGAGTTTTCCCGCCAAAAAAAGTAAGACTTTCTTAACTAGTTCAAATTCAGTTCGAAATCCGGAAGTTCAGTGTGTTTTGCTTACAACAGTAAAAGGTTAGAAATAACATGTCTCCTTCATGTAATCACTAACAATAGCTCTTGATCCAACGTTTAAAGCCATTGAGGTCATTAAGGTTAACTAGAAAAGGTTGTCTGGAAGTTTGTCTGATAACCTCTGCGGTCAGACGGGGTTAATTTGTTCACGTTTGAGGGGTGACGCAAAATTTCTATCTTAAATCTCGTTCATTACGTATTAAAAGACCAGAGAGCATCGAAAACAATTGCTAGACATTTTTGATTCCTTTTGAGGTAGCATGCCGTTTTATTGATGAATTTTCAGTATGATGATTTTCGGTATATTTGTGTGATTTTGTGCGGTTAATTGTTCCTGATTTGTTTTCAAGCCATTATACTTGGTATGCTAAGTTCATTGTCTTGGATAAGCAACTAAAATAAACAAATCATATCGCTGAATTCCTGAGTGCACTGTTTGTGTTGGTTGCCGGATGGCTGTAGACTTGAGCCATGTAGAGAAAGGAACTAAAAGTATTGACTTAAGAAATATTTAGGCAGGTTCAAAATATCTTCAATCTGTTAATATTTTTTAAGGCCAAAACGTTTACACTTCAAAACCAAAGCATCTATGATGACATTATCTGGGTAATAGCTTTCATCTATTTGGCCTTAGTCTGTTAGTCTTACGTAGTTTAGAGTCGACGGACAATTATATTGACTTGAACCCCAATCTGTTCCAATATGATCTACAGACCCCCAAGAAAAACCCTTGACTCTGGCAGTCCGTCATTATCCAAGAAATTCTTCGAATATTTGTTTCTATTCTCTTAAGGGGATGACAAAGATGGATCAAAATTGTGCGCGGAATTGATCGAATTAGCCTTCATTTGGCGGAAAAAGCTTCAGTTACAGGGATAATCCCTCTCGGAGAAACCAACTCGTGACTATAAGCATTAACAATTCTAAGCAGATGTATGCTTTGCCCTTGTGTTTAAACAACTTGCGTCGGTTTCAGTAAGATGATATTCCTTTCTTTTACGCGCGACGCCACGTCTGAACTTCGGCTCTTAAGAAAGCGGGACGCCTTTTGCCTGTTGTTTCAGAGTAAAAAATTCAGTCAAAAATTCCTCAAATCAAGATTATATCCAAAACAGATTGTGTTAATTATTATAGGGCTTAATTGTGCGAAGACGTTAGTATTTAGTAAAATCATTTTCGCACGTCTTTTGAAGATAAGATAGTGCTCCAATTGTACGTTATAACCGTCGTACCATTAAACTACGTTTTCATACTTATATTTGCTACGGTTTAGAAACGAAATTCCGGAAGTTTTGATCTTCTAAAGTAATTGTCACACTTTAATGCTAGAGCAAGAATCATGTTCCCGAATACTCATTCTTGTTGAGTCTCCACTATTTCCCAAATCCAGATAAAACATTCCTTTGTTGATTCAGAATCAAGGAGCTTTAATGTCTTCTAATGAGATTTTGTTTCTAGTAATTTAGGGGCGCAGATTTGAGTCGTTTGAGGGATTGTGATTACACAGCTCTTTCATCGGAAGTGGTTTGAGTTTCAAAGAAAATTTCTAGCGACCTCTGTTTTCTGTCGATATGTCAAGGCTAAATATAATACTCCCTGACCTACTCATAATTCGTCACTTGTTCCTTGAGCTATTGTCTTTTTTACGCAGAGCGTTTGATAATGAGGGAATTTTATCTGCGCGTAATTCTTGGTATTATAAGTATGTTTCCTAAGTCGGCGTTCTGTCTGGAACGCGCGCAAAAAATAGATCCAACGCATACCTAAATCACGAGCCAGTGTCGAATGTCTTGGTCTATTTTCTTTAAAACTCTATGATTTCCCTTGTTTGATACCGAACCGTTTGTAGCAATCAAAAAATATTTCATCAGATAAAGGCCGCTGTTCAAACATAATATCTCGTACCTCGTGATTTATGTAAACGACATGCGTGACATCTTGTGTCTATAATTACCGACCTGTCGACCCCGGATCTACGATCTAACTTGTAATATGTACCGGGTGAATATTTAGCGAGTCAGATCTCTAGAGAGCTCGCATTGGGGAGTGCTTGATCTTCGGTGTGAATCTTTTGATTAGACATGTGAGCAATTGGTTAAACCGAAGTAGTTATCGCACTCTTCAGCTCTCTTGAACACACAACAGAACCAGTTTCCTGTTTGTCGCTCGCGTCTGAAACCTACCAAGTCCTCAGTAACTACCGGTTACTTGGTATCAAGCCTTTGACCTACGAAACAACCAACTTCTAAAAACACGTAAGATCATTACCATAAAAAACAATCCATGTACTCGACGTGATAGTCAAAGTTGAACGGGTCATTCTCTGGGATTTTTAGAGACAATCGAAGTGTCCGCTTTAGCGGGAAAACAAATCATATCATGTACTGATCTGTGTCGTCGTGTTTTAGGTTATCAGTAGGTTCGACTTCGCTTCTCGTAAAACTACAATCTATTCAGTAGTGCACTGCTTACTCGTAACCATGCTGTCCTTCTGGCTTGTTGCGAGAGAACAAATACGGGAAAGTGAAAAAATAGAGCTATACGTTTAGTCATCACTCGTGGCCTTAGATGATTGTCTGTTTAACAAAAGTGATCAGTCGAGCAACTCGAAAGCGAATGTTCTAGCTAACAATAACATGATTTCTTTAAATTCAATTCCGGTTTTACCTTTATAGCTAACTCATTCACGTCTTTATGAAGGTGTAAATTGGCAGAAGTTTAGCTTTTTTTAAAGGATAATAATGACACGCGATTCTATGGTTCTGTTGTACACCGATAATTTTACGCCCTTAGCTCTTACGGATGTGTAAATCAAAACTAAGACTTACATATGTCCCGTTAAATTGAAAAGGTATCAACAACACGGTGGTGAAATCTATAAAGATGTTCTATTGGTTTCTGCTTGGCCTTGAATGTCACTTTATGGAGCACAGCATTCGGATAGTTGGGTTCTAATTTTCGTGACATAAAGATGCAACCGCGCGTAAAACTTCATATTGCCCCTCGGGCCATAGTCGACTGCTCTAATGACAGTCTAGTAATACTACCCTTGCACCTTATATGACAGTTGTTTCCATATATGGCATACGCTGCTATGGAGACCCGACAGTTTCAACAGACCATGTCAAAGTTCAGAGCTTTCAGACATGACACCCTCAAGTTTTTGCATAGCAAAGGATCGATGTCCTACATTAGAGCGTGCCCTTCCTTCAGCCAGCTTGAGCTTTCCGTATACTGTGCTTGAAAGTTTTTCAAGACAATTTCGCCACTCTTATTTTTATTCCCGCGTCTAAAGTAAGTGCAATCGCATTTTTAGTGGCTCATTTAATATCATTACGGCTCGTTTCCGAACAGACGTCACGAAACGACTAAATTAATATCGGAAGCTAGCTGGCCGCGTAGTAGTTGGGTAGATTAAAGAATCACACTCACTAACTGTGTCTGTTGTGTTCTGTTGTGTTGGTAGCGGTACGCTGGGAACATGGCGTTAGTTGCAGCCCCTACCTGGAGGGAGAACACGGATAGCCAAGAGGACACGTCTGAGAAAAATGGGCAAATCGAGTGTGCTGTTTGTGGAGACAAGTCGTCGGGAAAACACTACGGGGTTTTCACATGTGAAGGGTGCAAGTCCTTCTTCAAGCGTAGTGTCCGCCGCAACTTGACCTACACATGTCGTGCTTCTAGGAACTGTCCCATTGACCAGCACCATCGAAACCAATGCCAGTACTGTCGTCTAAAAAAGTGTCTCAAGGTTGGGATGCGACGAGAAGGTAAGAGAATTTCCGCGCCAAATCCGTTCAGCGCTTGCTGGGGCTTTGGACGTTAGTCTGAAGCCCAAGAGTATCTGTTCTAGTATCTACAGGGAATTGATTGTTAGTGAATGAACCCTTTCACCTTTTGGCTCGACAGCTGTGCAGCGAGGTCGTATCCCTCCAACACAAGTAGTACCGCAACAAAATCCAAGTCACCCTGGCGTAAATGGAGAAGGATCGAATGGTCACTCTTACCTTTCAGGATTTATCGCTCTGCTTTTACGAGCTGAACCATACCCGACCACTAGATTCCAGCAGGGTCTGAACATGCCATGCGGGATCATGGGCATTGAAAATATTTGCGAGTTGGCTGCTAGGTTGCTGTTTAGCGCTGTCGAATGGGCTCGTAATATCCCGTTCTTTCCTGACCTCGCTGTTACAGATCAAGTAGCATTACTGCGTCTTGTTTGGAGCGAATTGTTCGTTTTAAATGCTGCCCAATGCCCTATGCCTTTACAAGTTGCTCCTCTTCTCGCTACGGCCGGAATTCACTCGAATCACATGTCACCGGACAGGATGGTCTCTTTTATGGACAACATAAGGATTTTTCAAGAACAAGTGGAAAAACTAAGAAGCCTGCACGTCGATGCTGCAGAATTTGCCTGTCTGAAGGCCATCGTTTTGTTTACTTCAGGTGAGAGAGTTAGTTTGTTCTCCGAATAACAATTGCGTGAATGATAGTGGCAACAATTTATTATTCTACGACCGTGATCTTTTGGTTATTGATTGAGGAAGTCTAATGTCTCTCGAATTATGACCGGTGCATACTGTGAAAATCAAGCCAGTCTATATTTATTTTTATTCAAAACTTTGAAGGGGTGAAAAAGGCCAAATTAAACACTACACGGCGAGTGTGTTTCACTTCAGCGCAAGCCATTCACTCTTCTAGTGTCACTCCGGACAACAGCGCAATTATTTCTAGGCTTACCAAAACCTCCTCTCAAGACCGCCCTCTCGTTCTTAAAGTAGGCTCAAACAAATTGTTATATCTGTTCTTTTTTTGCCTTCAGATGCATCTGGTTTAACTGACCCAACTTATATAGAAAGCCTGCAAGAAAAGACCCAGTGTGCCTTGGAGGAATACTCAAGAAACCAATATCCCAACCAGCCTACACGGTTTGGAAAACTATTGCTCAGACTACCTTCACTAAGGAGTATAAGTTCTTCAGTGGTTGAGCAGCTCTTTTTCGTGCGACTTGTAGGAAAGACACCGATTGAAACGCTTTTAAGGGACATGTTGCTGTCTGGGACGCCAACATCATGGCCTTACCTTCCTTGTTCATGAGCAAAAGTTGTCATAACACGGAAAAAAACGTTTGCGAAGCTCAACTCGGTCTTGGACGAGGTATTAATTTAGCTTCTGGCACTAGTGTGTATTTTGTGTGTGTGACAAAATATTTTTAGATGAGAGAGATGCCTTCAAAAGGCGACCCCTCGCTTGATGACTCCCCTCTTTGCTGTCTTGAGCTTTGAGGAAGTTGTTTCCTTGGCTGATGGCCATTAAACTTTACATTTTAGAGTAGTTTAGCTTGAAGCGAATAACTATATATTTGGGAACAAAGAATCTCGTAGTTTATATATTTACCAGGTAGGATTTCTATGTTTTAAAAGCAACAGAATCTAAGATTTGATAGCGGTTTTTATCGAGTTTGAATATTGGAGAGTAGAAGATGAACTAAAAATAATTCAACCAAGTATATGTCTCAGTCTTAGGGGAAAAAAATACCATGACATACAAACTTTACTCCAAAGTTTGACAAGATAGCTCGTTAGGACGTAACAAATTGTAATTTTTAGTCACCAAATGACTTAGTTTAAATAGAGAATAGCTATAGATGATATAAACTGGATATTTTTACTTTTTACTGTTGATGTCCTAGACACAAAATGACCAGAGATTTTAGTTCTATAAAGTTTCAGTTAAAGCATTTTTATTTTCACAATCTCTCCACAGAAGTGATTGTTTTGTTTTCCTCGTACCAGTTCCATGTCTTTTGAAGACATTGTCTGTTTTAAAATCTGCATGACTTAAAGATTAAAAACTCTTTTTTCAACAAGACAGAATAGATGTGTTGGTTGGTTATTTGTCCGTCGTCCTCTCAAACCCGAACGCTCACTGAGTTTGAATTACTCATCGCCCTTTTATCCTTTTGTCATTTGGCGTTATAAACACCTATTTCGCACCTAGCTGTCCAGCTAAGATTTGTGCTGACATATTTTTGATAAGATGATTCAAGGTCACTATGCCTTTAAACTAATTTGGTCGTTAATATTCCGATGTTTCGCGATCAGCTTCAGAGCATATGGTTTAAAATTGCTTCTACTGCCGATTCCTTCAGGGAACACATCACAGGAATCCTAGCTTTTTATACTTTAGTAACACACACACAACCTTGAGTACTATCTCTATAATATTATGTGTATTGTTTCTATGGCTTCCACTTTACTCTGTCTTAACCCATTGCTCTTGTGATAAATTATTATAGATTTCCGTCTCGTGGACCTTAAGATCTGAATTTCATGGTTTCGGTTTGTTCGTGGGGACTCGCTGAAAACGTCGTAAAAACGGCCTAAAGTAACATTCGTGCAACACGACAAGAATTTCTTTAAGATAAAAATTAGCGGAAGGAGGAATACATTTGTAATCGTTAAATTGGTTTATATAACATGCAGCTGTGAGAGAGTAGTTAAGACCATAAGCGCGCAAACTGGGAATCTTTAGTGAAGTTTTTGGCGATTGAAATTCGAGATGCATTCGAGGCGGGTACAAAGTATAGGATGCGCTGCAACTTGCTCTTTGATAGCTAATCCTGGTGTCATGTTCAGAATGTTGTCCTTTGGAAGGTCACGATAAAAACGCAACAAGTTTAGAGTGATGAGTTGCCTCTTCGACTCGATGAAAATAACATCCCCATAGATCTTTTGCTTTCCATTTCATCAATTGTGAAGAAGTTGAGTCATGCCGCAAAATTCTTGGCAGCATTTTGCATTCTTCCAGCACTGTTGGTTTGTTTTGTTTAGCGTTTTGGTGTTCAGTGGTGAATTTATTTTGAACTTTATTATAAGGTCAAGCGATATTCTTGTTCTTTGGGTGCCCCACTGCGTACCGTGTCTCTAAAAAACCTCTTAATCAACCCTTACGATTATATTTCCTTCACGAGAACACTTAAATTTCCTGATGATACATGCGCCATTTTTATATAGTTGTAATTTCATAATTCGAATGGGCCTACTATTTCACACCGAAGTACTTCTTATACTAGCATCATAACACTTTGGATATGGCTCGTCACTACAAGCTCGTCACACGAACCAAGATAAGGTCAATGCGACAGGAAGAACACGAACTTAAGTGGATCGAAGGAGTTGTGATTTTGTATTTAAGATAGTTTGCAGTCATTTGATGGCGGGATTGACCTTTGGGGGAATCAAATTTGTTAAACGAAAGTGTTATTTAGAAGGTCACACTTTGTTGGCTTACATAATACAAAGGCATGTCTCTATCAAACACTAGATCGCTGTATTTATATTACTTCATTGGGGTCAGAAATGTGGTTGTAGTAGAACTTCATTCTATTTATCAAGTTACATCAGACTCCATACTCAAAAACCCAAAGCGTTAACTCTTAGCCAAACGATTCGAGTATTTCCCATTATCCCAAAAGAATTATAATTCTAGACAAGAGGTAAACAAAATATCTTGTGAATTTACATGACCGATTCGAGTTCTTATTTAAAATAGTATGGCCTGTTTACTTAAGTCGTTTGTGACGAGTACTTGTCAGTCTTTTTTGATGAGTGGTCGACAAGGCATAAGCTGTAAAAACGAACTTTTCTCAAGAAATGTTTGGTTAGAATTTATTGACTTTCTAAAAATTCCAACAATAAAGGGAATTCTTTTCTCAAAGATAGGCTCACCGACTCAACGAGTTGGACCAGGGATTTTTCTGGCAGGAATAAGCCACAAATTTATGTGATGAGGTTTCGGGTTAAACACAGCTGTACTGTTCGTTTTATTACACAATCGCCGACCTATTGAACTCATCTTTGCGAAGGTCCTCTTTACGGACCATGTCGCGATTCAATTTAAATCAAACGGCGATTGCACCTCGAGAACGGCCTAGTTTAATTATCTTTGCAGTTCTTATACAACTTTTCTACCGATGAGAAGAAATTTTGGATTGCGTGTCCTACTAAAATCTTGCGTGCTTCGGTCTGTTTCAACATTGTCTCAGAAATATGCATATGAGTTTGTCCAATTTTCATAGATTGATTTGTGTCTCGGTCGGTAGTTTGGCTTTTGTCATCCATCCCTTGAAATGTTTACTGGTTATTTCTGTATTTAGGGACTATTTTATACTTTGGAACTTGTTCGGGGATCACGCAACGCAAAGAAAAAAGCTAACAAACTATGCAAGTCCTTGGCCTTTGACAGTTCTAACTAACGCATTAAATATAACAACCCTAATTATTGATTCTCCGGATTCAACTTGTTATCAGTCGCGCTACGAAACGCATATGTTGATGAATAGAAAGCGACAGTTTTTAGTTGCATTCCTCTTGATACGTTTCAATCAATATAACAATTATTCCATTGTTTCTTTGTCAAGCCATGCGATGTACTTATGTTAGGTTGACTGATTCCTTATTTGCTTTCGTTTTTTTCTGGCATAGAAGTTGAACAAGGGACGATGTCCGCGAGCTAGCTAAATCCCCTCTAGCTACTTACATCAATACGAAGTTAACCTCTTTGGGTTATTGGAAATCCAATACAATGGAGCAAGATCGCTTTCTCTTTGCTTCAATTAGGACCATGTATAAGTTTATAGTAACATCATCTTAAGCTGTTTCTCAAAGAGCAGATTGAACAAAAACAGACAAAATTTTCCCGCAAACTAAGTATAAAAACAAACATCGCCCGTTCGTTTTGTCTGTGATTTGGGGTTTCTGTGGGCGCTGTGGTCTCACGACACGAACCAACTTGTCCTTTATCACACTTTATCATCAATAAAAACCTTTAAACCTGCCTTTTCTTAAATGAACAATTCTCTGATGTCAAGTGGTTGGACGTTTGGTTGTCATAGCACAATGGTGTCTCGTATAGCTAAATAAACTCATCTGTATGTTCCCTAAAACCTACATCAAATCTACGAATTCTTGAGTGTTTTTACAGGAACTTGGTTATTTTTGGACCGCGAATGTGTCTGAAAGGACATGTTTACTTTGTGACATCTTATGCCTCTTGCTGACATGTTGCGTGACATCATTGACTGTATACGAAACATTTGGTAATTGCCCTTCTCGAGGTTCATAAGTACTGTCATGGTTTAAGTTACTCTGCTGAACTATAGCTGTCACGCTAGACAAATTATTTTTGACTAGCTGTTGCTTTTGTCATGTTAAGCAGGAGCGTTTCGTTTTGACATTTTGTACAGCTCAGAACAGTCACAGTGTCATGCTGGAAACAATGGCTGAGAGTAGGAATTGTGTGCTTGTTGTTAAAAAATGGATAAGCCATTAGCGCGCGGAGGGATATTTCATTCGTGAAAATATTCTAGACCAAACTCGAATCCAATTGTCTTCGGTTTTTATCACATTTGCCTATAGTCAGATAATTTAATTCTTCTTTATTGAAGCAGTATCTGTTTTACTTCCAATTGTGTCTGATGAGACAATCACTTGACTGAGCTATTTTAGGCGATAAGTTGATGTCATTTTCATTTGAACAAACCAGACCCTCTGTCATCAAAGAACATTGAAGCTAGCACGAGAAAAGTGACTCGGTTCTCTTCTTATTTTTGATATCCACCACACTTCATAATACCTTTTTTTATCTTTCTATGCTTTCTAGGAAATTGCTTGAGGCATTTTACATTGAAACCTCAATTGAAAAAAAATGGTATTATGTATCTTATTAATGCATGCTTTTTTGGCAGAGTACATTGCTTTCTTCTTTTTGGCCCATTAATTTTTTTTCTTTTCATATCATCTTTATCTTCTCAATTCTTCAAAGGTTTTTAAAAAAATTCTTTCCAAACCAGACTCTCAACACCCACAACTTTAATACTCCATTTATATATCATATAGAAGACCCAAACAGAATAAAATGAACACTTCTAGAATGCTCTGTCTGTAAGAAGCCTGCGTAATAGGATTGAAAGATTTTATACACGTTCTTTTCTGGGATCCACTTGCTTTCGTGTTCCAATCTCCAGCTTCTGACTTTGACGACCAAATGAACTCAGTGTTATGATGAAAGAAGTCTCCTGCCAAGATAGCAAAATAAAGCTGATCAGAGAACAAAGACACCCGAACACAAAACTTCCTCATTGTGGGAATATTAAATATTAAATATTAAAATATCCAGCAAGCATGAGAAATTGAATAATAAGTGTTGTTTCTTTGTATACCATCGACCCTGACAAAAGGTACACCTAAGAAATTGGTCAAAACTAAACTACATCTTGAAACTTTGACACTTTTTATCTTCAGCGAAAGTAAAGTGTACCAGTCAATGATAATAACCAATTTTTGACCGTGTTCGCCTTTGAGTTGTCAGACCACCTCCTTGGTCAGACACTTTGACTCGCTCTCCTCGTGGGCAACGAAATTGAGAACGAAACTTCTAAACTATAGCGTGCTCCAAAAGATCGTTATTGAATTTTAACAACAATGAACGAAGCCAAAACTGAAAGCCACTTTAACTTTTAATTATTCTCTCTCAGAAGTGGAAGTTTCTTTTCGTTGCAAGTGGCGGGGAAGTGTTTCAAAAGCATTTTTGAAACTTTTTTTTTTTTCTTCAGAAAGCTCTTTTTTAATCATTTTGCCCGAAGCTGAATGATGTGTGGTAACTGATCGATTTTCCCTGACCGGCAAAGAACCTAGTCATTGCCGTGTTACATGCTTGTTTTGATCAAGTTTATTCGTGTTATATCTGAGCTTTCCTTTTCTCCACCTCCGCCTATTCAATCGAGACAGCTATGTACATGTAATTAATATAATAAACACGGTGGGATATAACGACTTGTGAAGATTGTTTGCCTTAACACACAGGGTCTTCTAAAAAATCCTGTTTTTCGTATCACCCCTTAGGGAAGATGATTCAATGACAACTTGAATCGAACCTGATTGTATTATGACTTTCATTTTCGTGGCACAGGACAGACAAAAACAAATTATATTTCTCCGAAACTTGGAAAAAGGAGAAGGAAAGGAAAACAAACGGCCTGCTAGCTTCAAACACGTGCAAGGATCCGGAAGAGCTCGTTAAAATAAATTTCCGGTAGACCCGAAGAGCAGAATGAGCTGTTCCTGTCATTTCATGATCATCAAAAAGAAAACTTCTGCCCGGTTTCTTAGTCTAAAATCGTGTTGCTTGTTTACCTACTGCTGCAACGATAAGTTCGAAAGCTCTAAACCTACAGTTGGCTATATTTTTCCAGGTGTTTTCAGTTCAAATTATTGTGTTTTTTTCCCCTTCTTATCACAAAGGGAATGCCTGTAAGGGTTGGCCTGACTAATGTTAGTACCAAATTGGACCCGTTATCTCTAGACTAGTTTTGACTTAACTTAACCCAAAACAGAAACTAAGAGTTATCGAGGTTTGTTTCAAAGCCTTGAGGTTCTGATTAGATGAGAGCAGACTGATAGGAAAGCTGATTAGGTGGGATTTCGTTTATGAAGCATCGCTCTCGAAAGGAGGATGGAAGACTGGCGATTGACATTTATTCACGATTTGCTTATTATGAACTTTGCTTGTTATAAGTTTACTATACATATATGATCTTCCCCGACTAATACTTTTGATGAGTCATTCCGTGTAAAAGGCTTTGTCTTGCTTTAAAGTGAGACTGCTTTGTTGAAATAGCACGACTCGTGAACGGGTGTTTTTGTTATTCCACTTTGGTTTTCAAATGTTCTCTAAATTGGCTATCTGAGCACCAATATCTGTCAATTTCTTGAAAAAGGGCACTTGACGGTTTGATTTGTTTGGGGTCAAATATCGTCTTTTCTGAACTATTAGATAGCATTTGCTGTTACTCTACTTTAAATATATATATTTGTATAAAATTAAGGCTTGTAACTTTCTTAATAATCGGCAAATATTTACTTTCAAGTTGTGGTTACTAGATGATAATCTATATTAATATCATTGGTAATTCAAAGACCAATTTGCAGTTGACTTTTGAAGCTGTTTGAACTTCGGAGACGCACAATCAATTCAACTGTTGTTACCAAAGTACCTCAAGGCTTTCATTAAACTCTTTTTAAATGTTATCTCAAGGCTTGAGAAACAATTTAGTAATTACGGGTCCAAGCAAAAAGGGTTGTCCGATGGCTTTTCAAGAGTGGGCGGTATCAGGAATATCTATGTTTGAATTCGCGATATGACTTTGAGTTTCGCCGACTACCTTGAGTTTTTCCCCCCATTCATATCAGAACAAAGATCTCTGCTTACTAATCAGTGGCCTTTTCAGTGTGGTCGGCTAAAAAAGCCGTCTTCAGCCCGTTGAAATACTCGTTAAAGAACCTTTTACATGAAAAGTTCCAAGAGGCTTTGAATGGATAATTAAAAATAGTACTTCTTTGTGAACGTCTTCCTGTAAGATGGTGCATTCTTGTTATTGCTCTCTGTTGCTAGCTACGTACAAAATTTAATTACACCTATATCGATATATCGCAATCAATATCAGAGATATAATCTATAAATAGCCCGTCTCTAGGTCGTTATCCTTGCATGATAAATAAAAGCATTTTCAATTCACGTAGCTTTATTCGTTGGTCACGTTTGTAATGTAGGTCACTTCGTACTTCTTAAGACTCTAATTCAACCCAAAACTGGCAAGAAAAAAATCAAAACAAATAAATATACGCGCTATAAAAAATCATCAATTCTATTAATAGAACCTTGAAACAGCATTTGAGCTGACGTAAGTCTTCTAATGACACAGATAACCCATTTTCCATATTCAATTTCCACTGCCAGCGAATCCAATCCAGTATATAATACTCCTTTTTATAATTAGTTAATTCTCTTTAGAAATGAATACCTCAAAGAGACATTTTAATCATAATCTAACAATGGAGGTAATATTATGTAGGTGTGTGGTAAGGGTGTGATGGGTTTTTGTAATATTTTTGAGGAAACTGTGCTATCAAATGGTAAAAATTGGATTTATGAGTTTGCATTCGAAATAATCATTCAATTTATTTCTAAATGAAATAAAACTGATGGCCAGCCCCTAAAATGTGGCAGCAATGTAACTTATTGATTAGTAACTTAGTAAAATCATATAAAAGTACTTTTAATACCCAATTCAATCATATGATGGGTGTATATATGGTAAAATTGAGCCAATTGCCTAGAAAAACTGAGTTAGAAATGTCCGCAGGCAATGAAAGGTGGTAGGTAGTTCAATTAGAATCGTAAATAAATTTAGGGTGAAGCTTTTGTCACAGGAACTCTTGTCATCAGCCATAATTAATTTCCCATTGAAAAAAAAAAAGGGTAAGTTGTACTTTGTAGTATTTACTGTACTTTTCTGAGTCCAGAATTTTGAGTGATTGGACTGATTTTCAGAAGATATGAAAAGGAAAGGCATTGAGTTAGGATGTTACGTAACTGATGCAAAATGTCTTGCCTACATGAGGTTTGAGTATAATATGGTGTTTATAGGTGATTTGGATAGGTCATTGGCCAATGGAAGGGCACAAGGGTTGGACTGATGATAGAATGCTTAGAAAGAAATACTTTACTTCCCATGCGCCACTTAGGAGCACGCAAACTTGTTAAAATGTGATGATGATTATGTGCAAGTTGGATTGGTCAAACTGGAATTATGGTCCAAAGGTTGGTGGCCAATGAAAGGGCACAGGAACTGGAATGGTATTATAATGTGCAGGTAAATTAGATGGTATAAAGGATGCATGTTCTCCATAGGTGTGTGTCCAATCAAGGCTTTAGTGCTGGAAATGGCACTGAGAATAATTGGATGGTATAAAGAATGTATAGTCCCCATAAGATGTAGATAATACAATGACTGAATGATCCTGTACAAGTAATTGGATGGAAAAGTATCATCTTCATTTAGGTAAATGGCCAGTGAAAAGAGGTACTAGGTGGCAATGAGTTGATGAACCTATGCAAGTAATTGGATGTAGGTGGCTAATTTGCAGCCTGGGAGGGTATCGATAATCCTATGTGGTTAAAGTATTGCATGTCTCACCCATATATTACTGCAGTAAATTGCCAGGAAGACTGAGTCCAAAGTAGGGATTGTAATTCAGGAAGCAATTCTGTGCAAGTAGTTGGAAAGTTTAAAAAATCTGTGGTGCATAGATGGGTGGCTAATGGGTGGCTAAAGGACATACTGCCAGGAAGCAACTGATTGACAAATAGCTGGAAATGGTACTAGCTGATGATTCTCTGCTAGTATTGGGATCGATATTCAGTAAAAAAACCTATGGTCCACTGGACAAATTTAGGTGGCCATTGAAAGGACAAAGTGCCAGGAAGGAACTGACCCATAAACGAACCAAAGGAATGCTGGCCATATGAACTTAGTAAAATATAAAAGAATCTGCAGAAAATGGTGGATTCACTCAATTTCAGTCTATACGAGCAACTATACAAGTCCCTCCCATGTAGGAAAAAAATAAAAATGCCCAATGGTACTTCATGCACATCAGTGATAATTGTCACATTTAACACCTTGGACAATTATTCACATGTCTCTATCATTGCAAGCTCACCGTTCGTCTCCTTCGATGCAAAGGCACGGCTACCTTTCCAGTTGGCACAGGAAACTGAAGAAGACTATTGGTGGATGCAAAAGTCCATGACAAGCAAGAAATCTTAGGCAGGAATAGTAATGTCCAAGGGTATGACTCTGCTAAAACAGGTGAATGACCTATAATATGTTAAGAATCGTCATGGACTCACACAATATGATCCACTGATATCTAGGATAGTCTATTGATAAGTAAGAGAATCTAGTCAGTTGGTACAATACAAGGGACGTCGGTCTACTAGACTAGACAATGCAAGAATGTCAATGAATAACTGAATGGGACACTGTCAGTGCCTCTTGAATAAGAGTGGCTGGGGAAACCCTATGTAAACATGAACAATGGTAGACGTGTTAAATTAATAAAGTTCCTAACATGAGAAACATTGGAAGTTACGGTTTATGCCTCTAAAAATGTAGTAGATGGATAGGCTGACAAGTAGCGCGAGTAATAATAATAGTAATGAAGAAAGACACTTTGCTGTTCAGGCTATAAAAAGAAAAGAATACTGATATGCATTCCTCTCAGAAGAAATGACAAACACTTCAATTGCAATTCAAATATAATTATTTCGCATTCAGTTTTTTTTTTTTTAAATAATGGTTAGTTCAGGTATACATGTACATACCAGGCATTTTACTATGCACGACTCACAAGTATCCTGCTGCTCTACTGCAGCTCATTCCATGTGGTTCATGATAAAAATGCTGGGTGTTTTTGAAGGGGCACTCAAGCCGCTATGCATCCAAGCATGTAGTAGTGAAGATAGATTAATAATAATATAAAATCAATTCAAAACTCTCTTGTATAAGGGCCGAGAATCGTCATAAGAATACAACAATTATCAAGCTAAAGTATTAGATTGGCTGCAGGGGAGTATCTAATAAGTATAACTTGCACATGTGTCATTAATTAATACCTTTTCTATATCATGTTGTTATTGCTAGTTTTGTCTAGGTTTTCAAAGACTCTTCATCAGTCTATTCTGCCTGTATATGCTCTAGTAAGCCAGAATGAAAAGCAAGGAAGTCGAAGGAATTCAAGTGCACTCAGCTGAGAACTATAATACGGTAGAGCACTTACAACGCTTAGTAGACTGTGACTGCAATTGCCAAAACATACAAACTCGCCTCGAAATCTTAAAAATCCTCTTGCAAAACCCAATCAAGAGAAATTTTGAATTAAACTTGGGTTAAGGTATTTGGAAATAGCCATAAAATGTTAAGTTTAGCGAGTAGGAAGCAGCTACACTACCACGGGTAACGGCGGAGCCAAATATTACTTCTCAAGTGTTTTGTACTTTGTCTAGTCTACAAAGTATTGACATTGAAGATAAAAGGCTCAGTTTCCATAATATTCAAACTCTAACTTAGTGGCTAAGATACCTTGAGTTCATTTTTTGAATAATACTACAGAACAGAATAGCACTATAAGGTGTGAAAAACGAAAGAAGTGGTGAATATTTCCACTATGAACAAGATAACGCGAAAAGGATATTTCATCTTTGAATTTTGACACAGTTTTATTTTTTATATTCCATTGTTCCAGTCTTTGTAAGGTTTTATGATGTCTTTGTTCGAGAAAATATGCTTATTTGTGTATCATTTATTTATATTTTATCAATATACATATGTATATAAAGATCCTTGAAATGTAGAAACCTTTTTTATGGCTACAGTGAATTGGCAAAAAGAAAACAGAGTTGATTTTTTTTCCAGTTGGCCAATGTTTTTCCTAAATAACACCTCCGCCCCAGCAAGTAAATTCTATAATCATTTATTTTAGAAATTCAATTATATTTACTGGTTTGTTTAGTGTTTTTCTTCCTTTGAATTTAACCTTTCTTTTAGTCTGTCGATGACCCACAAAATTTAAAGAAATATACACTCCATGAAATAACAATTACGAAATGACCCTAACACTCACTCAAACTCGAAGGCTTTTCAATAGAAATACTACGTTTAGTCTCTGGAAGTATTTGACCTTTCTTAAAGTGAATAAAAGCGTGGTTAATCCTCTTGGGTCACCGACGATTTGTGAGTCGAGTAACTTCAAGTTTCAAGGGTTTGAAGTGGTTCCATTAAAAACCACAGTTCCAGCCATAAACTTCTGAACTTTATCTAATGCTAATCCATTACACAACTAGCATCATCGCTCATAGCACAATTACCAGTCCACATGGCAAAAAATACTAACTTTAACAACCAGCAGTTGTAAGGAACTTTTTTAGAATTTTTTTTCATTAAAAAATAAATTGCTGAGACATGTCTTCAAAGAACACGCCAAGCGAACGCCTTTTTTGTACTCCTACACATGTAGTAAATAAATCATCTTCATTTGGTTCGCTATATTTGTTGAGTCGAGATGAAACAGTAATGCGGTACTTTTGATCACTTAAAAAAGTTTATAGAGGAAAGTTGAAGTGAAAAGGGAAGTACTTGGAAGGCACTTTGACAAATGTGTAGCTGCAGATAGCTTATCAAGAGCATCTTGAAAATGTAGATCAGTTAATAGAATCTTTGTATCATAATGAATTGAAAATATTATAAAAGATCCATTATACGATTGGGTTGTTTAATTTTGTCTAAAACCCTCTTAAGAAAAACTTTTTTGAGAGTAAAAAAGCAGAGAATTTCGTGTCATCGTCAAATAGCAGCAACACGGTAATCGTCTGTTTTTACCATGTTTCTTATCGCTAGCATCATCTTTTTCGTAACATTCTCCTTCCATCAACATCTATCTAGCATCTAGCACCATCATGTAATAGCTAGCACCAATATAACATCACTATACAATCAGTATGAGCACCAAAACCATTATCATTTGTACGACATCATGATCAATCTGATGCTGCACCAGCAATAACATCACCTTCCTTGTCATCATAATCGTAACTCATATCATGATCATCACTAGCATTATGTTAGAATTAGCAACATCATCCAGTATTTAGCAACCATCATCACAAATCACCAACACTATACTATGCCATCAACAGCAACAGCAACATCATCAACAGCAACATCATCATCATCATCACTACCGTCTACATTCTTCAGTACTGCACTACCATCACGCAGCATCATAAGTGATCATCAATACCGCTTACACTATCACCACCACCATCATCAACGTCATTATCTTCATCATCGGATCCTCATCATCACCATCATTTTCATAACTCTACCACTATCATCACCATCACCTACATCACTACCATACTCTTAATACCATTATACCACCATCACTGCCATTACCAACATCATCATCTCCATCACTAACACCATATATCATTTTCCAGTGTCACTGACTTACACAACCTGCACCTCATCGGCATCATCACGCATCATCACTATCATCATCATCATCACTATCATTTTCATAACACTACCACTACCATCACCATCGCCAACCACCATAACATTCATGATCTTCATCGATATCATCACCAAACCTCAGCACCACTCATAAATCATCATCTTCATCATTCTTATCATCATACCTCTATACCATCCACACCATCACTATCATCACCAACATCATCCGCATTCATATTCATATGACTAATCTTTATCACTACTTTCATCACCAATTTTGAATCCCTTTTTCAGTCCTCTCCAGCACTGCCGCCTGGCAAATTCATATCTTTAAGTAAAAATAATTCTTAATTTAATGTGATCTTTCTTCTTGAGAATCAAAGCTATTAATTACACTTAACTCCTAAAAGTACCCATGTACAAATTGATTGCTAGAGGCAAAATAAGATAAATATGACAAAGAGAGTTCCGCCCAGAATGATCTTTGATGCATGCTCTATTTACCTTTTACTAAGGAGACAAGTCTAGATCCTGTATTGCCTCTGGCAAAGAGCTTTAAGAAATCTCAAATATAAAGTTTTATTTGAGATGCTATATATTCTCTATGGTCTTCACTGAACTTATTTAACTTATATAATAAGACATACAGGGGGGGATTTTCTTAGTACGAATATGTTTTAAAATATGTTTTCATTTTACTGATACATACGTATATGTATGCCTGTATGTATGTATATATATGTGTGCGTGTGTACGTTATATGTATATATATATTATATGTGTGTATATGTTTGTATGAATGTTTATATCTCGTGTATATAGTTTATTTATTACTTATAATTTAGTTTTTCAATATATTTAGTATTTTTTATTGTAAGTTAGGATTAGAAGGCAAAGAGCCACTGGTGGATGTACTTCTAATAAATCATCATCATTATTATTATTATCAATATTATTGTTATTATTATTATTATATAATAATAATAATAATATTATTATTATTATTATTATTATTATTACTATATCTCCTTCTCCTAATACAGTCCAAGTGCCTTTATGTTCTGGAACTAACAGTTGGGTTTGAGTCTAACCTTAATAACAATGCAGTCCGTAAAAGAGAAAAATACAAGAATTTGATTAAAGATTTGACCAGTAAATTCGATCGCGTTAAATTTGTAAACCTCTCGATGAGCTCTCTTGGCGTCCTGTCCGACGAATGTTCTACGTTTTTAGACATGATGAGTGACATTGGAGTTGACAAAAACAACAACACTATATAATCAAAAAAATAATGAATCTTGCCATTAGAGCCACGTATTATATATTTTGTTGTAAAAATAAGATTTGGGAAAGCCCAGACTTATAGATTATATTACTCTTATAGCGTTATGACTTGCTTGGAGTCTTCTCTTCTCTTTTTCATTCTTTCTACAATCTTTCTTTCATTCTTTAATTCCATCCTCTTTTGACCTATGCAATTATAAGATTATAATTATAATTAATTATAAAATTATAATCAACGCCTTTTCAATTACCTAATATTAATGTTCAGATTTCATATAACAATATTTTATTTTCTTCATTCCCATAACTTGAACTATCTCGTTCTCTCTTTTCCTTTCCTAGTTTTCTGTTTATTCTTTTACAATCAGAATCCTTTGATACTGATTTCCCCGAATAACGGAACAAGTTTTCACCGAGCCACATCATGGCGCACTCCAACACATTGTAGTTATAATCAAAGACATTCTAATCGTTCGACCGAGATAAGCTTAAGAGCATTTTGTCAAAATAATCATAGCAAAATCGTAGCTGAGAGCCACTCAAGAATTATAAGATATCAATCGATCTTGACTGAGTTTAATTAAAGAACGCGTTGCCTTCGGGGTTGTTTTGAGATACGCCTAATAGGAAACCGTCTAGCCATTTTTCAAACATGGACACTTCTTTTCAATCCCTTTATCTCACTATGATATAATTAGAATTACTTGAAAGAAGAATAATTCTTCAATTTATATTAATGTTTTCTCATTTTAATAATTGCAAGATCGGAGTACAAGAGGTTTTTGAGGCATTATTTACGAAGAATGACAGTGCAAGTTATTTTTGACACAAGAGTTTGCCAGATATATTTGTTTGATCAAACTAAGTTCACGCCTAACACTTGTCTGCAGTTGTAAAACTAATCGGCTACATTTGAAAACCAGCCATGAGACTTGATTTAAATAATCGGAAATAAAATGAAAACAAAGTGCCGAAAGGGCATGTAAATTATTCAGAAAAGTCTCCAGAAAAGTCTGACAATTAAGAAAAAGTAATGGTGGGTGTCATAGGTTTTGTCTCAGTGATTAAACTTGTAAAATTTGTGTAAAAACAAACAAACGCGATTCCACTATGAATCTTATTTTAATCTACGTTGGAAGTTCCGTATTTACGATGTTTACAACACAATTATCTATTATGTAGCCAAAATTGAAGAAATTTCAATATTTATTCAATAAACGAGCTCTAAGAAGAGTTCACGATTCTTGTGTAGTATAGTAAGTGTTTTGATTTCCGTGGAGACTTGATTGAAATGGAACCGCAACTGTTTTGATAACTACAATATATTACTCTTACTGTAACACTTCATTTGGATTTGAATTCAGTGTTGGTAATATTGAGTTTTCTGTCGTTATCTGAAGTTGAAATTACTAATGTCTTGTTTCTTGGTTTTCTTGTGGACAAGAACATACACGAACCTCCATTGCGAATAAGTTGATTTTTGCAGCTTGTGAAATTCTGAACAAGAAACTCTAAAGCCATCATGACACCTTCCTGGCAACTTTTTATTCAAATAAGACCATTTTATGGAATACGTGCATCTAAATATTCTACAATTTGCGCTGTACGATTCTTATAATTGAAAATAAAAGTATTGTTGAACCTAGAGCAATGATCATTTATTTTTGCCCAGACGTTGTTTGAGGAGTCGTTCCTCGGTCAATATAGTTTGGTCTTTCACTAAAAATAGGACCTGACTAAACTTTCGAAAATATAAAAAAGGAAAATTTAAGATTGGTCTAGTGCTTACTACCTAGCTTAACATTCCTTATTCTTTCTTCATTTGGCAGGAAATAAAAACATAAAAAGAGTAAAAAATATTTCTTAAAAGTATGTGAGATTCGGAACAAGTCAAAAAGGTTTCATATACACATATTGCTTTCTTGTTGTTCACACCGTAAACATCTCTTAACCGTTAAATATATTTAGCTCCCGGCATTGTATTTTAAAGAAAGCTTTCAAATAAGACACCCTATTATCTATTTATTTTTTGTTGTTGTATGTAATTTTGGATTCAGAAAAATCTCTTTTTCCCTTCTGTGATGCACTGTTCGTCTACGTCTCGAGAGCGCTCTCTCTTTCTCTAACACACTCTCTCTTACTCTCACTGTCTCGGATTCTCCACACATAGCAGAGAATCTACTGTACGATAATACTTCTTTTACTGAGTATTTCAGGAGATATCAGTAGTACCGAAATGTATATTGTAACTCTATCTCTATATCAGTACATGAAGGAGCGATATACCTTCTTCATAGCCCTCAAACTTTTTTCGCAAAGTTCTGCGGCTTCCGGAAAACGTTAGTGAATTTTTTGCGAACAATTTTTCAAATTCAGTAATTTTTTTCAGCGAAAAATGTAATATTTAGCGGTTTTAAGACCGAATTTTTCAAATACTAAAGCCGCAGGGTTAAGTACACTTCTAATTTTGAAGCTCCAAGCGGTAGACGAAAAAGTTGCATGCGTCCTTCCCCAAAGTTTAGTAGTTTAAATACAAGACATTGATCTCAAATAAAACACTCAACGCATCAAAATGTGTTTAACCTAGTAACACTTGAAGCGGGCTCTTCCTCAATATCACCAAAACACACAATGAACTCGAATCAAATCAATGTTTGAACGACGATATTCGCTTTCCAGATGTTAGATACCATCAAAACTAAACCGACAAATATGAATTCGTGAGTACATTTTGTATCAAAGTACTAGCTAAAGGTGATGGAGAAACACAGAGCACTCGGTATTAATCCAATCTACAAAGCACTCTATAGCTCGAGTAGGCATTTTAGATATGAGAGTGGCTCTGAAAAACATAGCGTCTACCGATAATTGCTGATATTTGCCTTCAGATATATTGAAGCTTATTGAGGCCACTAGCGGTATTCTTAGTTCTAGCCCATTTTCTTCGCTATTAAATATAGTCTACTCACAATAATTAACCTGAATTACAATTTATTTTTCTACGCTTGACTGTGAAATGACCCTAGTATATTGATGTCAGGATGTTTTAGTTAGCTCTTGAAGACAAATCATTAGTTTTTCTCTCGCAAAAGTTAAAAGAAAGACATCCTGTCAGCATTGAGTAAAAAAATATCATAAGTATTGGCAAACAGTCTGGTAATGATTATATGACTTTTTTTTGATTTTATGACTTTTTACAACGCGCGAATGAATTCGGTAATCCACCTTTGCGATATTGAACATTTTGATTTATGATTACTGGTGTATGACTGGTGAACTATGGCGTTAGAAGACCACTTTTATCGATCTGGTATCATGGCCGTGGATGGAAGAGTTAAACATTTATTTATGGGAATAAATACATTCTGAGGCTATTTCTTTCTTTTTCTTTCTTCTCTCCGGCTCCTCCTTACTCTCTCTCTCTCTCTCTCTCTCTCTCTCTCTCTCTCTCTCTCTCTCTCTCTCTCTTTCATCTTTCTTTTATCTTTTCTTATTTTTCTCTTTTCGTCTAAAACTTCAAACATGTGCAATCCAGTTTTATCATCGAATTTAACACTAAAACAAGGCGTATAAAAAACTGTCCCTATAGCAGAAAACTTTACTTTTTCCCCCTTCTCTTTTTGTCTATACTGTTCAAGCACGCGTCAATCCAATTCTACCATTAAATTTAATCCTTAGCCTAATTTAAACTGACTCACACAAAAAACTATTCTTTCTCGAGAACTTTACGATGTTCACAAATCGCTAATGCCTCGTGCGATTTTCTTGACAAATTAACCAAATCAAGTACAAAAAATTCCTGAAACTTTCAAAAGATGTTCTTAGTAAATCTTAATAGCGTGATAAAGTCGTAATTCTGGGAACGATGTGTGAGTCCCATTGTCAGCCCACAGCCATTAACTGAACTAATTCGTTGATTAGGTATCTGTAAATTTGGTCATTTTTAGACACATGGCCGGCCTAACATACTCGCAGAGGAGGTCCCTGCTGTGTTCTGCAAAGCTGTTTTAAAAACGTTTCGTGGTTTTGCAAATGTGTCGCGTGCATTTGATATCGCTCTGATCTATATTGCTATGTTGTACATGATTATTTTTACCTCGGCTTGTTCTATATATATGTTGGAAGGAAGGAGCGTCCAGGCTTTGTCTCTGGTCATGTGCATGTAATGCGGATTATAAAAGAGACAAAGTCATAAAAATAGACTGCAGTTTTGGTGCACGTGAGAAAAACAAAAAGAACATCTAATTGATTAAACTTTACTGAAGTAGTTGATAAGGTTGAAGTTTATTTCTTAAGTTCTAAGAAGATTTGAATTGTGCGCATACAGTGGTTTATGTGGGTGAACTTGTCAGTCGACAGTCACAGTCAGTCAGTCAGTCACAGGCAGTCGCAGGCAGTCACAGGCAGTCACAGGCAGTCACAGTCAGTTAGTCAGTCAGTCAGTCAGTCAATACTAGATCCATCCATCCATCAAGTTCCATATATTCTGGTTGCCAAAATTCTCAATTCAAATCTTAGCATTTATTCCTAAAGGTCCCTAACATGAGTCGGTTTGTAATTTCCATCAGGTCTTTAGACATAAACCATACAGTATTTGAACTGTTGATTAATTTGGTCAGTGATATATTTTGGTAAAGAATGGATAAACGTCTGAATAACGAAAGAAGGTCAACTATGACAAAGTGAAACAGTCAACTACTAAAATGAATACATTAATTTACTTTATCGTTTTGTTTTGCTGGAGGCAGCAGTTTCTATTGAAAAGGAAACGTAAGAGAAAAAAGAGAATTCCTTTAGGGAGAAAATGCTTGTAAAGTACAGTCAAGAAGAAGGAGGAGGAGGAGAAGGACTAATAAGAGAAGTAGAAGAAGAGGAAGAAGAAGAAGAGGAAAAAGAAGAAGAAGAAAGATTAGGAGGAGAAGAAGAAGGAGGAGACTAGAGGAGGAGAAGAGGAAGAAGAAGAAGATGAAAGAGGAGGAGGAAAAAGCGAGAAGACAAAAGAATCGCAAGATAATAAGACGACATGCCCTCTCGTAGCCACTCGCCGTCCCCGAGGAGATCCTTCTCCTGCGACCGTCCGCCCCCTTGCGAAATCGGGGCGTCGATCTGCTTCCGAGAAGTAGGAGGGAGAAGAAAATGCACAAGATTTACCAAGTAACTGAAAGAAGCATAAGAACACATGTCATGGGAAAACAATTCCTCCTGCAAACCATATTGGTATCACCTTGATATCAACATGATTGTTATCAACATGACCATGATCATAAAGAGAGCTAGAAAATACCGATTTTTGTCCGATTTCTCCATAGAATTTGTTAACAGTCAAGCAAACAAAATACAATTGAATTCGTCTGTCTGTCTGTTATGTAAATACAAGACTTGTTTTTCTTTGTGTTTATACTATCAATGTCGTTACATCTGTGAGCGTGTTGCAGTAGAGCCAATATCTTAAGTGTTTTATATACAAGTAATCCTTCAAACTGCACATGTCGGCCTTGTTTAGCATATATATTACAAACATCCAACACCTGCTGAGAATATCAGCCATGTTATGGTCCAAGACCAGTAAATACTGAATGAGTGAATACTACTTAAAATCATGAAAACTTAACAATAATATACTCAACTTTTATCACGATTATGCTTGGTGAAATTCGCGCACGGTTATAAGCTCAAAGGTTATGAAGTATTTTTACTCCAATCTTTTTCAACTTTTAACGGATTTCGAACCTGTATATCGTTTCTGTAAGATGTTATTTCAAAGAAAAAATATTTTGCTTTTTGTTCTATTTAATATAGTTATCAATCTTTTCTTTTCGCACTTATAATAAAATCTATATCAAGTCTTTTGACCTTTGATATTTACGTTTTTCCTTTGAAATCACTGACTGAACCAGTGTTAAAAAGCTATTACAGCGCTAATGCTATTTTTTAAACTCGTTTCTATATGAATATTTTCCTGTGTTTTCATATGTATATGGGTGACTGAAGTCATTTATCAAGCTCTTGCCATTTTCTCTTAGTTTTGACTTCTTTTCTAAGTTATTCTGTACATGGAAGCATTTTCCAACCAAGAGTGGACTTGACCAAATGTTTCACGATGAATGTTTCTTTTAAATTTCGTGTTTTATATGGTTTCTGTTAGTTTAATTATTCCTGGTCGTTAGTGCAATTGAATTCAAACAAAATTGTCTTTCAAAAGAACTGATAGTTTCTCAATCAGGCTATCACTCCCAAGAGAACGAAAAAGAGAAAATCAGTGGGGAAATTGGGGGGGAAAAAGTAGAGAAATGAGAAGGAATTGGAGCAATACCCATCTATAAATAATCTATAAAACATTCTGATTTATGAATTGAATCTAAGCGAGCATCATTCGAACTTTTTACCAGTTATATAATAAGCAAGTTTCCAAACAGATCTACAGAGAATCTGATCCACATGGTCAGCGCGAGTATAGCCCTTCTGCTTCAACTAAGATCAATATGATTGTTGAAGATTATATTTTAGCAAGAATGAGACTTCTAAGTGTTATCCAAGTATGATTAATTTAACAATGCTTGATACATTTTTCTTTCTACCTCCATTTTGATTTTATTTCGACTCCAAACTTTTCTATTGCTATTTCTGAATAAACAGCTTGCAGTATGAGAGTGAAACACAACTTTCCCTACGAAAAATCTGCCCTATTTTTAAAGCTTCTTTAATTGGGCTAGTAAAAACGAGTCCACTAAAAAAATCATAGTGCTGAAAGATAAAAGAGATATCTAAAATTGTAATTACTTGAAACGTTCCAAACAAAAAGGAGATAGAAATAACATGTATACATTTTAAAATCTGTGCTTAGAAAAGATGGATTGACAAATTCGCTGAAGCAAATCTTTAGGATTATTTGTCGAGAAACCTCTTCATTGATCGAGCAAATGAGATTTGTCTTTCTTAGTAAGCTAAAATCAACAGAACTCTAAAACCTTACAAATTGTTAATGAAATTGGAACGTCATAATACCTTAGGTAATATTTCCATATTGTCCTAATAAAGATTCTTTGTTCTATGTACAATCTACGAAGTCCTATCTCTGTTTACTTACGTCTTCAGTGTTCAGTAAGCTTTTTCCTGCAGAATTGTCCACTGGGAAGCAAGAGGAATCGATCGAATAGATCTAAGTTCAAAACTTCCCTGGTTATAAAATCAAGCCTAGAACTTGTGTTCAAGGATACTTAATCTCTCATTATACAGCGCCCTTTACGAATCTTTAGTCGACCGTAAGGGTTCTAGTTTGATTGTCTTTGAGTCGGGGCAATGGGTCGTACCTAACAATATAGTTATTTATTTTTCAATCTCTTTCGAGGTCGCACAAGTCAGTTCTGTTTTTCCTTTTGTTTTTTACGGTCTGTCTGGACAGTCATAACCTTTGCGTGGAAGCCAGACGTTTATACCAATGCAATGCTTTATACCACAATCTACCTCGGTCGACGTTGCTTTTCTTTGATTTCTGGTTCGAAAAAAATCAACCGAGCCTTCTTTCTCGTTACACTATCTTTTTGCGCACTTTTGGGGAAAAAAGCTATAGTAGCAACGTTCGTTCATAATTGCAACAAAACAAAATATTTCTTAGATTTTAGAACCGCGCAAAAGACGCGCATCGCACCGTACAGGATTTCTTACCGCGCGGCTAAATTTGACCAGAAAATTATATCCAAGAAAAGCTAAACAGACATAATATACCCATCAACCAAACAAATTGGTAATCCAATATTGCGCATAGGTAACCCTGGCCCTTAGATGATAGTCTCCCTAAGGCATTACCTGACATCAAAGCGCACCGACGCAGCATCTGCGTAATTAGACGGGGCAGTGTTAAGTGGTGCACACATAACGAATCTCAGTCATGAGTAATACCCATGCCTGTCTCTCAATAACTTTAGGTTATTTGACTCTCAAGTTACTGTTACGTTTTGACAGGACAATAGTTGAAGGTCGATACTAGATTCTTTATAGATGTTATAGATAGATTCTGTTACTAAATGAAGGAAGGCTCATCAGCTGATCTCACGATATGAACGGCGCTTTATTCACGCATACATCTTCTTCGAGTCTGCGCGCAGCCCGACTTTAACTCGGTTTAATGCTTAACCACAATCACGTTCGGCTCAGTGCACGCACTGGCTAATTTTCTTCTTCACTTTTGGTATATTGAAGGTGTATATATGTATATATATCCCAAAGATGGACTTATAGAATAGTTCCTTTCACAGTTCCCTCCGCCATCTTGAAAGGTAGCGGTGGTGCCTTTGCATCGAAGCGAGACTAACGGTGAGAGTGCAATGATAGAGACCTTTTTTAACACCTTGATATGTCTCTATCATTGTAAGCTCACCGTTCGTCTCGCTATGATGCAAAGGCACGGCTACTTTTCAAGATGGCGCCGGGAAGTGTGAAGGGGACTATTGCGTGCGTAATTATCATATTATCCACCGTTCTCTTTGTAACCTCAAACTCATATTTACGTACGTACTTGTACCCTATTAACTCAGATGACGATACAATTAATATTACTTAGATTCTTTTTGGTTTTCGTCCGTTTTCCCCTGCGCATCTGTGCGCTTCTGTTGTACGATGCGCGCGTAGGCGATTAATATGTGAATCATGTATGCATAAAGAGAATCAAGGTTGGTGTCTCTCGTGTCTTGGGTCTCGGGTGCGATTCCTGGAATCGGCATCGCATGTGAGTAGAGCTTCCGGTTGGGGTTTCTCCCTTTATTGTAGGGGTTTTCTTCGGTTTTCCTCCCCCTTTAAATAACCTGCGAAATTCCAATCCGTGCATGAGTTAGCCGTACCCTGACGTTGATCATCTCAGAAGTTGTTTCAGGATATCGATAAAATTTGAATGTTTTTTTAAAAACCTATGAGAGCGTTTTCACGTGACGTCACAGCAGCCATTTTGGTGTACTACTGAAACAATACATTCACTATCCTCGGGGAATTGAACTCTATTTTTATGCCAAAACCTTGCAGAAAGTTTGTATTGTTTGGTACACCAATATGGCTGCTTTGTCACGTGAGTGAAAATTTTCTTTGATGCTACGATGATTATAGTGAGGATAAAACAAGTGTGTGAGATCACATAGGGTCGAACCATGGATCTTAAAAAATTCATGGGCGAACTTTGGACCTCTTGTGGACTTTGCCGCATTTAGTCGAATTTGTTCCTCTTGGTGCTATGATGTCATAATAGAGGCTTTGCACCATCACGTGATGGCAGCCATGACAGGCGGCACAACAATAGAGTCTTTTCCCACTGGGACACTGAATTCTTTCTCATGTAAATCAGATTAGACCAGATTGAATTGTTCCTGCCTCCTGTCATGGCTGACATCACGTGATAATGCAAAACCTCTGCTGAGCCACAAGTGCGCGCCTATTTTGCATTCATAAACGCGTGCGCTGGTTTTGAATTCTTTCAAAACGGCAATGCGTTGGCATGAGAAATTAAGATACTATTACTCGTCAAAGAGCAAGAAAATAGAACGAAATGTAAAAGATAATTTTCTAAATATAAAAATTTGAAGTGGAATATTTAAATTCAAGACATCTCTTCAAAATTAAATAAAGTGGTACTAAGCCTGAAGCGAGATGGCGTTTTACCCCCGTCTCTAAACCATAATCCTTTTCACACTGCTTTTGTTCTTTAATTATGACTATTGTTCCTGTATTCTCTAAGGAATCAAAAATTTTAATATGAAAGAATTTTAAAAACTATTATGGTATAGAGTCGGGGGTAAAACGTCATCTCGCTTCAGGCTTATTGGGATGGAAACGCTAGAGCAAATGACACCAGACAGACCTCAAAGGGCTTTGCAATAGTTAGTTCAAACTGGTTTTAAATGAAGGTCGACCAAGACACAGTTAGTTTAATTACACTCTCTTCAACATTAATTACAAATGAATTTGGCACTTTTAGTTTTCAAACTATTATTTAAATTTGCAATTAATTCTGTCCCCTTAAGCGCCAGTATCTTAACATGAATGCATTTGCTTTCTAATCGTTTTCAATTTTATTTATTTCACAATTTTTTTCTTTCGTCTTTGTTGCCTGGATACGCAGGACACCCGCGTGTTACAGCCGCCGGCGTCTCTAACCTCAACGACCAATCTTATTTCTAAAATATATAAATTCAAACTAGCTTTGTGAAACTTAGTTTCACAGGCTTTTATTTGAAAGTCAGCATTTTTTTACTTTTTGTTCTCTAATAGTCTTCTCGTTTTATTTGTAAAAATTTAATTATTATGTAAAAGTAACCAGATTAATAACAAAAGATATTATTTTATTCCATCGCCTCTTGAGGGAAATAGTTCAACAAGCCTGTTATTATACCATTATTAAACCTTTTCAAACCACGTGTCATTCTCTTGAGAATAAGACTCTTTGTTTGAGTTGTATCCATATGTGTCTTCTCATGTGTAACCGTTAAACAAAGAAATGATACTCTAGGAAATGACACGTGGTCTTGAGAATAAGATTCTTTGTTTGAGCTGTATCTATATTCATGTGTCTTCTCTTGCGCAACCGTTAAAGAAAGAAATGATACTCTAGGGAATGACACGTGGTCTTGAGAATAAGATTCTTTGTTTGAGTTGTATCCATATTCATGTGTCTTCTCATGTGCAACCGTTAAAGAAAGAAATGATACTTTAGGGAATGACGCGTGGTCTGGAATGGACCAAACATTACGTCCAAGCTAAAAAATAAGGTCTCGTCTGTCTTATCTAATCACATGAGCAATAAATATGTACCACAGTCAGTATCCAATCAGATGTCGTATTTGTAAGCAAATCAAAATTCTCAAATTTAATCCAATTTGATATTCAGCTCACACTTATCAACCAATCATAGCTTGTTCATATGACGTGAAGAATTTCTTGCCAATCAGATCTCATATTATACACCAGCCAATCAGAGACTGTATTTACAGGGGTTTTTTTTTTTTACTTCATTAGATTGCGCAATTATATTCCAATAAGAAAGTAACGGATTATAGTATCGAGAAAAACAGTTACGAGATTATAGTCACTTTTTCCACACTTTTTTACATAAAAATAGGATTTTTATCTTTTTTTATTTAACAATTTTTACTTCAGGAATATTAATAATATCTGGTATTGATGGACCCTTTTGAAATGAAAAGAAAATTTCCTTGGATGATATTCGTCTAGCATGAAAACACAATTGAAATCGCACCCTTTCCTTGATGAAAGCTGTTACATTTCTTCTGTATTTCGAATTCCACGTGAGCCTCTCGCATTCGACATAATTTTGTTGAGGGTCGATTGTCCAGCTTACTCTACAACAGTATCGAATACAGTCTGAGTTTATTAAATGGACAGCTAGTAGTTGCACGGTTTTAAAATTTCTCTCTCAAATTCACTGTAAAAATAACCTTTATTAAGCGCACTTCCTTTAGTAACGAAGGTTTCCGTTCTAATAATAGGGGTACCACTGTATCATTAAACGCTTTGTACCGATTCTAAAAGTTGGTTAAAAACAATATTGTACTTCTTTTGCTTTGCTTTGCTTTGCTTTGCTTTGTTTCGTTTCGTTTCGTTTCGTTTCGTCTCAGTTAGTTTTATCACTTTATAATCAAATCTGAAAACCAAAGCGACTCATTCCTCTCCAGACTTCCTTGTTTTGATTCTTTGGAGGACGCTGACCAATAAGTAAAGAAGGCTCAGAGGATTACCACGTGACCCTAGTTCCATCACAACACCAGCTATTGGTGCCATTCAGCTTGTTATATCATATGGAATAAAGAGGGAAAGTACAATGGTTGAGATGATGACAGTTATTGTGTAAATCCAAAACACAACGTTATCCAAGACTCGCGCTGCAAAGTGCCACTTCTTGGGGCGAACGTCGTCATCTTGACTTCCATTGTTATTTTCCAAAATATCATCAAGCTTGGTGATCACTTCGTCGAGTTTCTTGTTCAGAGAGGCACAGCTCTGGCGTTCGTTTGGAGCAAGGCGTTGTTCGGCTCCCCCGTGATCTTGAGATGCGCGCTTGTTGAGCGCGAAGTATAACGATGTGCGATCGGCGCTGACCATCCCATTGCCCCTTTGGCTACCTTCTCTCCCGGATTCCTTTTTCATCGGGTTTGAATGTCGAAACAATTTTGCCAGGATCTTAAAGACCAAGAATTCAAACCATCTTGGCATGTGTTTGGAGGTGCTATCTCCATGATAGACTCCCACTATAAGACAGCTTAGGATCAAAGACACTCCCAACTCGACCATAATGGCAGTAGAATATCGCGAGAGTAGTGGAGTAACCTCAGATGTAGCAGGGATATTCTCCGTGAAGATGAGTGTATACACGCTCAGTCCTAACATAATTGTGATTAACAACGAGATCCTCTCGCCAGATTCCGGAGGCAAGAAGTACCCGAACATTCCCAGCACCGCTAGCGCGATGATAGGGAAAATTAGATTGTTGATGTAGAACAGGACTTTGCGACGAATCTCGAAGGTATATGTGATATCTATGTAGGGATCTGGACAACAGCTATACTTAACGACATTGCGCTTTGCCGTAGCGGAGAGTAGGTCCCATTCTCCGCTGACCGTGTAGCCAGATAGGTCAGCGGTGTCTCTCTTTAGGCTCAGATTCAAGAATGAGCTTGCGTAGGTCCAGGACCCGAACACCATGGTACAGGTTTGGGTGTCAAAAGGAAAATACGTGATGTCGATCTTGCAGATGGATTTGACTTCAGTTGGTGCGAACCACTGGAAGGAGCCATCGTTGAACAGGGAGACTTTGGTTTGGAAATTGTACATTTCTCCGCTGTCTCCTTGGATACTGAAAGGAAATGAATGAGGGATGTTTAGAGTGCTTTACTGCGACCCAGATGCATTCATTGATATTAAAAGGAACTGACCTACTAGTTATTTTTTGAATGACGGAAGCCAAAAACAGAAACGACATGGCGTTACCCCACGCTTCGCTTCTTTATGTTAATTATTAGTAATAAATTAATGATTCGTGAATAATTGTTAATCATAGCATTTCAGAAAACAGCCAATTGATGGTTTTCAACCATTCCCAAGAGAATTAAATAACAAAAGACACGGCGGCCATGTTGGAGGATATAACAAACGAATTCATTGACAATTCTTTTGTTAAGTTCCTCCAACATGGCCGCCGTGAAGATTCTTAAAACAAGGCGGCTATGATGTCAACATGAACTCAGAAATAAGATCGTAAAATGAATTGCTTAGAGACAAGACGAGAGAATATAATGCTCCATACTTCGCGTAAGACTGAAGAATGAAATAATTTGATCGCCATGTTGGCGGATAGAACAAACAAATCCAACAGCAAACCCCCAACATGGCGGCTGTGACGCAAACATATAACTCAGAAATAAGCCTGGTAGATCTTCATAAAGATAAGACAAGTGAATCTAAGCTAAGGTACTGGACAACTCGTGTTACTCTACCTGTTGTACAGAACAATGTCTGGTTTCCAGACCAGTTTCGGGGTGATATTAATGAAGGTTATGCCACCATATTCTGATGCGTTCCACGTTAAGTATGGGTTTGACCAGTGCTGTAGACCAGGAATAAAAAGTAGAATATAATAAGTTCAAACAAATGAATTATATTGAAAAAAAATTTGGTTGTGCTGTGTGCCTGTACCTATCCTCCTCGCGCCTAAATGGCACATATAGGGCCTTCACAGAGCTCTTCCACCTTTCCCTGTCGGCCGCCACAGTCCGTGTGCTGTGTGCATGCATGCAGCCGATAAAGCAAGCGCCGAGGATTGGCAGAACACAAGAGAAGTGTTAGAAAAGAACGACGCGTAGCTGAGTTCTTTTATCTCTTTTTTCTCATTCCTGTCTTGTTATTTACCTGTCGGATCCAAATCTTGCTTGTCAATATTTGACTTTTTGCGTCCTGAAAGTAAGTAGATTTTTTTAAAAATATTTTCAAATATCACAGAAATAGACCTCTTCCCCTTGGGCGCAATGTTTGGGCATTTCAGACCACGTACATTCTCTTGAGAATAAAATTATTCGTTTGAGTTGTGTCCATATTCAAGTGTATTCTCATGCACAATCGTTAAACAAAGAATTGATACTCAAGGGAATGACACGTGGTCTGAAATTGGAAACATGCCTAAGGTAAGTGGATCTCTTAGAGGAAAAGGTGGAGGCACACTTACAAGTTGAACAAGTTGGCTGAAGGCAAGGTCGAACCTCACATCAACAGGGTCACTATGTTCGATAACTGGTCTAACTTCACTGCTATAGTTCGTAAACAGATCTTTGATTAGCTTGTGTTCGTGGTCATTATGGCGAACGGCTGTGCGAGAAATTATAGCAAAAAAATATGCTGAAATCAGTAATTATCACATAAAAATTTTGAAATCATTTATTCATTAAATTAAAAGGAACTGGGCGCCTTGTTGTTTTGACATAAACAAAGACCCCAAAGAAAGATCTTTCACTCGTTAATTTAACTAAAATGGCGGCTATAACGTCACGTAAAAATGAGTAAAGGTCACGTGTTGATCACGTGGTGGTCAATTGTCACGTGGTATTCAGAAATATAGTTGAAGTAGTCAACGATGACGTGGCCAGCGGTTACTTCATGGCCAGCAGTAATAAAGAGATAGTTGTAATATTTTGACCGCCAACACTAGAAAAATTTGACAAGATTTTTGTTGTGATAAGTCACAAAACATGTTTTGTGGAATGCAGATTTTTTATTTCTATATTAAGAAGTGTCCAATGATTTTTTAAAGGAACTATGCTTGGTCCTTGGTTTTCCTAATCTTGCAAATTTGTAAGGGCATAAGGTATGAAAAACAAATATTTTATAAAACAAAAACAACTTAAGAAATTAGCAAATAAACTCATAATATAAACTCCTGTGGAAGGAAAACAAAAAGATAAAAGCAAATAATTAAACCAAACCAAACAAGAAAATTATGTCAGTATGATATCTATTTTATACAGAAATTCTAAAGCCTTCATATCAGAAAAACGACAACAACACACACACACACACAAACAACTAACAAACAGTTCTGGATAAAATTAAATTTGAGTACGGTTTAGAATTAGCAATGAAAGCTGCAAAGTGGCGGTTATTCGGCGTGTTTACAAACTTGTAACATATTTTCACGATAATATAAGTCATAAAAGTCAGTTGCATAGGAATAAGAATGAACAAAAGAGTATTTCGTGTAAGGTTGCATATGTGTTAGTAGAATCCAGAACATTCTGGGAGCTAGATAGTTCTGCTCAAATATCACACGAATTCGAACAATGAACTATTGTTGACTCTTTGCAGGAGAGCAAGGAACGCATTTTGTTATCTTTTTTAAGAAAAATAAATTAAAAATATATAGCTTTAGAAGAATTCTACAGGCATTTATACGAGAAAGATTTACTGAATTTTCTCATTGAGGATCAGAAACAAAGTAATTTATAAGATGCCTTAGAAAATAAAAATCTGTATAGCGGTACCGTAACTAATGAAGTCTAATTTTGAACCCCAAATATCTGTTTTTAAAACAAAGATATAAAAACTGTGTTGAAATGTACGAGATGACATTTAACATTAAATTGGCTTCCCGCTGGAAAACACGAACAAAACTGCGTAGAATTGTGAAAAAAATTTGTCACGAACAATTTATCTCGACAAATTACTAATGGCAATCAGTTTTGTTTTGATAACTGGATTTTTATGGAAATAGTGGTTAGGGACTGTTATATAAGGCTTTGTTGGTTTTCGTACAAATGTATACTTTTCTTTTAAAGTGAACTCTATAAGTGTACTTATCGAAGATCTGTAGTTCTCTACATCCAAGGAATATTTCTGGTATCAACTGTACTAAAACATTATGTAGCATTATAACGGCTTCTTTTTCAAGAATTTTTCCGGGGTTTATGTATTGAGAAGTTAGTTTTATTTGACGAAGTTAACGGCTAAAACTGCCCAATGAACACTGATGTGGCTAAACGTAAATAAAAAGCGCAACCAAACTTACCATCAGCTTCGTGAACGCCCAGCAATCCTACAAACGTATATACAGCAACAAATATCCCCAACATCTTCGAAAATATGATTCTAAAGCGTAAATTCTACATCGGGAGAATGTTTGTGGTCGATAAATTGAAGATTTTATTAGCAGTTGATCGTCACTCTTTGTACCACTAAATGTTTAAAGCTTAACTATAGTTTTCTTTATCTCTCCACAAAGCCAAAATTGGCTTTAGGCCTTTCAGTTCTTTGTTTTTACAAATTCAATAGACGATTTTGAGGTTTCAATATTCAGTTAAGCGAAACAATGACTTAACATGACTTAAAATCTCTGAAATTATTTGTCCCACTGAGCGACAAAAGTGAACAATTTTGAAGCCCTTTTCTGATTTGCTCAAAAAAAACTTGAAAATTACTGCACAGAAAACCGCTGAATGTTTATAGTGTAAATTTATCACTCAAAACTATCATATTTCACGTGAATATTTCTAAATTTCCTGTACATAAGAGCTTTAAAAAAGCCCATTATTATTACTAAAGATATATCTTTTATTACATAAATCACTGCATAAAAGCAGCTTGAAATACTCAATTTAAAAAATTGAATAAATATGCAAATAGGCATTTTGTGGTATAAAAGCTTGTACTTTTGTTATTTTAACTCGGACTGCTAATTACTCAATCATGTGGCACAAAAAGCGAACAGTTCATCGACTAATTCTGTTAAAATGTGTGGAATGAAAAAGATAATAAAAACCAGGAAAGACTACTTTATTTAACAACTCAGTACGACGTAAAAGACTAGTAAGATCAAAATTGAAGATCAATATTTACTGAGGCATTAGTGTTTACCGCTCTACCGTCGGGTTTGCCAGTAAGATGGTTGAATAAAGAATTTGACCAAGCAGCGAGTTATAAGATAAATGCAAAAAAAAAAAAATCTTTTATTTAGACGTCTATTGGTATGAAATTATGGAATAAAGTAAATCGATCACAATCTTTATATAGTCGAACCTTTGTGCGGACGTCATTACGGACACCTCTCTATTGCGACCTGGCGTTCTTCGCTTCTGTTTGCTCATTTATTCACTCATTGATCGACCTCTATAATACGGACACCAATCTAATGTGGGCAATTCCTTTGGTCCTCAACCCACCCATTTTCTAATGCGGGAACTTCCTTTGGTCCTGGCTACACTCATTTATCAATTTAGTATTATTTATTAATAAAAATAGACCTCATTTATTATGTAAATATACCACACAGGAAATGAGATAACCTGGTCAACTCTAACCAAACACATTTTATTTGTATATAGCACTCCAAGCTTGTTGCTGCCAGATTGAAATCATCATCACAAATGCCTTCAAAAGGAAAACCGGGTGCTTTTTGAGACAGCTCTATCGATGTGGTCTTCCACAACACTTCCAAAGGGGAGGGGGGAGAGACAGCCGTGATTGATTGCTCAACTGTTTTTAAAAGGTTTACTGCGAATTCCTCATTCCCCACCTCTCCCCCAGTAAAAAACGCTTTTTCCCTAACGCCCGAAACGTTAAGTACAGTTCCAATCTTTTTACGCAATGTTCAGTTAAGTTTCCTTCTTATTAACTTATGCTGATCCACTAAATTGAACACCAGATTTTTCATTAACTTATGATGGTATGAAACCAATCCAAGATGGCCGCCGTATCGTAGAATTAGTCTACTGTAGTAAAACTTCTCAATGAAAATAAGGTATACTGTAGTATTCCTCTGTAGTATTCTATAATATTCTATGCTGTAGTATTCCTCTGTAGTATTCCTTATTTTCATTGAGAAGCTTCAAAAGCCTTCCAAACTTTGATAAAAACCGACCTAAATGCTAATTAGTGATAAGCAAAGCATCATGGGAACTATGCAAAGTTCCCCAATGGACTAATTCGTCGATACAGCGGCCATCTTGGATTTCAAGGCATTAAGACGGCGCATCGATCACCTTAACACATAAAAGGAACACAAACACACGAAACTCTATATATTCTCTATCATCTTTGATTTGTTCCCTGGCATGATGGCCGCCGTAACGTCGAAGTAGTAGACTATTCACTCGCTATAATAACCGGAAGAGTTCAGTTCTTTCGACGTCAAAATCACTTGTTATTCCCTCGCTTTAACTTCAAAAAAGTCTTTGAACTTCAACTAGGATAATTAATTCTATGTTACTCTAATTTACTGAGAGTCTGTTGTTGAGAGTGCCTGCGATGCCAAACCACTGAGCAGGTTTAGATTCTCAAAAATAAATCCTTTCTTTACGCATTAGATATTCACAATTTACATATTTCATTACTGATCAGTTTTCAGTGATTTCTTGCATGATATATGAGTGATTTCTTGGCATATTCTTGGTTTGCATATTCCCAAGTTTACCTCTCCTATTGCGCTCCCTCTCACCACTAGCCGTGGTCGAGAGTTCCTCATTGGACCAGCCATGTTAGTAGAATTGTTTGTTTTTTCTCTCCATTACGATTTTCTCCTGGTTTATTGGATTCCTTTGTTTCTCCGCAAAATAATAACAATGAAAAACTCGGGCCCATTGTAATCTTTACGTCTTTCTAATTAGTTTTCCGGCGACTACGTTTTTGAACTACTGCATTAGTTTTTCAGCGCTAAGATTTAGACCATCAGTTTACTTTGTGGGAGACTTTTATTATATTTACACGCGCTGTATCGTTCCTTCTGTCATATCTGCCTTTTCGACCGGAAAGGAAGACAGAAAAGCCTTAAAAAGGGATCATAAAGTAAAAGGCAAGTGTTGAGCCAAGGATGATAATGAGGATTACCCAGAAGAAAAAACAGTCCAACACAGCTGCGGCGTATCTCCATTCACCAACTTTTCCTTCAGTTGTTTTCATCTCTTTGATGTGGTCTACAATCGTGTGAACATAGTTGGCAATCTCGTCTAGTTTTTCTTCCGATGCATCCTGGGACATGTTGGACACGACTGAGGAATGGAAGACTTTTCCATTTGGGAGGCTGGTCTGCGGTGGTTCCAACCTTACAGCCAGTTTATCCAACTCGAGTGGAGAAGAATAGTTACTGATGTGATGCAGATCATAAGGCGTGCCTTTTGCTTTGGTAAGATTAAGCATTGTTCTTCCCTTCTCTGCTTCAAGCGCGAACGATTCTTCCACCGGTGGCTTCATCAAGAGCATAGGACCAAGAAGATCGAAAATAAGTTTTCGGAACACTCTCGGGATTTTCCGATCAGGATCTTTGTGATAGACCCGGAGGATACAACACGTGATTAGCAATGCCATGGCAACGATACACAGAACAGTAAAAGCGTACTTTCCAATCAAAGGTGTCACTTCTGAAGTGCGTGGAACGTTTTCCGTAAACACGAGCATGAAGACGGTGAGACCCAACAATATCGTAATAACGAGACCCATTCGTTCTCCAGACTCCGGAGGAAGATGGAATGAGAATACTGTCAACATGGCTAAGACAAGACAAGGTACAATGAGATTCGTCAAGTAAAAAAGAACTTTCCGACGAATGTGGATTGTGTAGGTAATGTCTAGGAAACGATCGGGGCAGCAGCTGTACTTGACAGCGTGCCTCACAGCTGGGGTATTCACCAAATCCCATTCTCCACTGATCGTGTACATCGACATGTCAGCCGTTGCTCTCTTTTTGGTGAAGTTCAGCTGGGATTCGGTGTAGGTCCAAGAGCCGAACTTCAAGGTGCAGAACTGTTCGTCGAAAGGGAAGAAGGTGATGTCAATCTTGCAGATGCTATGGATCTCTGTGGGAGCGAACCATTCGGTGTAACCGTTGTATCTGATGGTTGCTTTGGTGTCAAAGCCGTCAACGGCGCCGGTCTCGCCAAAACCAATACTGAATCAAAAAAAAAGTGATTTATACCACGTTTTTATTTTTTATTCTTTTTAACTTGATAATGACGTTATGTAACGTTAAAACGCCATCGTCGTTTTTTATTATGTTATTTATGGATTTTAAGAATTTATTAGCATACAATTTTGGCTTCAAAATGAATAACAAAAAGCAAGGAATGATGCTTGGTAAAACTTTTTCAGTGTTTTCTCTCTATCCTGCTTTATTTTTTGTTTATATGTACTTGTTGCTACTGAGGCCGTAGCTCAGTCTCCGTTCGACACTGAATGAGTTTACAATCCCCCCTTACTATTACAAATAGCTATCGGATAGGGTTGATAATGATAGAGAAAGGCAAGACCTTACTTGTTATAAAGTATTATGTCGGGTTTCCAGATCAACTTCGGATCAACGTTGATGGACTTTATGCCAGCATATTTGGCTGGGTCCCACGTCAGGAACGGATTGGTCCACATCTGTGAACAGATAGATAGAGGATATTACATGGACGCGCGGAGAAACGAAATTTATCTTCGAGTGTTGAAAAGATCTCTCACGAGTGAGCGCAGCGAACGAGTGAGAGATTTTCAACACGAGAAGATAAATTGCGTATCCCCAAGCGCCAATGTAATATTCTGTTTATTATATGATTATCAATGAAGTATGTTTTGGCTTTTTCAGGCAATTCTTTCCGTGTATTTTTGAAAAGCCATCGCAATGGTGTTATTTTCACGTGTGAAGATATCAATTTTTCGAAATAGAGAAAAATAGATATTTCATTGGTAATTATATAATAAAAATTATTATTATTATTATTATTATTATTATTAAATGAATCTAGAGATATAGGACTTGGTTTATCTTCATCATTCTTTTTTTGAGGAATATAAAACGCATGCGCATTTCTCTGTACTGCGATATAAACACTTTGGGAGCTGTAGAGCACGAAAGAAGCAAGCTAAAGAACACAAGACGTAACTGACTGTTACTCTTGCTTTTAGAGTGAAGAAATCACTCTCATCAAGTGAATTTTGATAGGATAAGACTGAGGACCGTTTTTTAGTTACAAACCTGTCTTAACCACACTTTGCTCTGTAGAATCTGGTCTTTGCTATTCTGTAAACACAATCAATCATATCATTAGAATCACAGAATCACAGAATCACTGAAAAATGTAGACTGAGATTCTTAAGTGAAAAGCTAAATGAAGTCATATTAGAAGCCTACACGAAACTTTTGTTAAATTCATCCAACATGGCGGCCATGACGTCACAGACACACCAAGCTGAAGTTTAACGACTGACACCACGAAAAGATACAATCGCCATGTTGAATAAAGTATAAAAACCTACGCGAAACCTTTGTTTAATTCATCCAACATGGCGGTCATGAAGTCACCGAGACATGCTAAGCTGAAGTTTAACGACTGACACTACAAAAAGATACAATCGCCATGTTGAATAAAGTATAAAAACCTACGCGAAACCTTTGTTTAATTCATCCAACATGGCGGCCATGACGTCACAGACATCATCATAAACTAAGAAATAATAATCTCACAACCTCCCACTAACTCAAATAATAAACAAACACAACTCTAAGCATATCGTATTTATTTCTAAACGATTTCGTCGGAACTCTAGTACACAATTAATAAATGAACTAAAAAAAAGACTTGAACTCAAAGCTCACCACTGACTACTAAACTGCAATACCATTATAAAGTCCAATTTTTCTAAGTTCCTTTTTTTTGCGTAATTATTTCTAAATAATATCGAGTTTATGGGGCTTCACCTAGTTGGAGTTTCCTCTGTTTTGATTGTCCCTCGCTGGTTTTAAAAAACATTTTATTACTTATTAATGTTTAATCTTTTTATTTTTCGACTGTTTTGTCTCTGCATTAGTTTGTACTTGAGTTTAATATATAAAGAAATAATATTTTTCTTTCTTCATCGTAAAAAAACAACAACAACAACAAGCAAACTTACTAAGTTTATAAGTTGTGCATAAGCCAAGTCGAACTGAACCTCTACAGCTTCGGTCTTGTTAATAACAGGTCTGGCATCTTTATTATACTTGGTGAACAGATCGGCAAGCAGTTTGTGCTCGATGTCATTTTCGTGAGCACCTAAATGGAGAAACAATTTTGCAGGTATCAAAAATTGGGCGCAGCTGACTTAAGCCTGGTTCTGACTAGCGACACAAGCCGACGCAAGCAAAAGCACAAGCGCAAGCGAACTCAAGAAAAGCAAAAAAGTCTTCCCCCCGTTTTCTTGCCCTTGCGTCGATTCATTTCATAACGAAAGTATGGATTGTTAGGACGGCCGTTACGCTGCTGGTCAGAATCAAGCTTTATCTCACACAATTTCCGACCAGTAACTTCACGGGTCATTTAAATATTGCTTTGGATTTTTATAAGGAATTTCCTAGACGAGGTTGAATAACTTTACTCTGCCTAAAAGTTGGCAAAAGCTTCAGTTCTGGTATTGAATGGGAAAGAAATCCCATGCAACCTGATATCGAGACGTACTGTGCATCTTCATCGAGGAACTTCAAAATTTATTACTCGATGGCACACGAAACAAAGAGTTAATTTTCAATGTAATGCAGATCTGCCTTTTTCTTTTTCAAGTCGTCTGATATCCGAGCATTACATTAAAATCTTATATAATTCTCGAAGGTTTTCGAAAAGAATTTTATACGAAAGAACTGCAGAAAAATAGAGGAATGTGTAATAAAATACTTTTAAATCAAATCAAGAAAAATGCAAACTGAAGCCAAATATCTTCAATATCTACAGCTGTCTACACAAAACGGTCTGCGTTTGTAAAACCGTCGAACAAGCCATAAATCACCCTGAATCAAGTCCTACTCAAAATGTGGCTTTTGGTAGGAAGAAAGCCTAAAAAAGCTGACATTACACTTTGACTGCCTCAAACCGGCAAGATTATCTATTTAAGCTAGCATTTCCGAAACAAAAACTGTAAGTTAAAAGCTGTAAAGTTAATGAATAGAGGTAGAGTGAGCTATAGATATTTCTACAATTTAGAAATGTACAGGTTTTAAGCAGGAAATGAGACAGAGAATTCAACAATGGTGGTACAAAAAGAAACTTAATTCTACGGAAATCGCCATTGTAGCTCAGTGTTAAAAGCACAAAACCTTTAAGCTTTAGATCCAAACGTGATTGATAAGCTGTTCAAGGTTTTTACAAGGCATTATCGTTTCTGTGGAAGGTGTTATTTCAAATTCACTTCATAGATTTTACATTTCACTATCCGAAAATACCTGTACTTAATCCAAGGATGTTGCGTTTGCCGCGCGCGTAAACTCAGAGCCCCAAGGTTAAAAATCTGTTACCAGACTTTCAACTTGCGGTATACTCCAAACTCTACTAAAACGTACTTACCATGTGCAGCAATCGTTGATATCACAGCCAGAAGTACCAAAGTAAGAAGATTTTTGTCTCTCATGTTTCCAAAAAGCTCTCTTGTGTTCAGAATTCTCGACAAACCTGCGTAGCACTGACACTGTGGGAAGCGGTGAATCTTTGAAATGATCAATCGTAATTGGACTGTTGTAACCTGGGTCTATGACTTATTAATTCCGATTTCAATAAAAACGCAGAATTTCGAGTGCTTCTGACCCGAATGAAAGACAGCGCAACTGTTTATTAGAATTTATGTTGTCAGTTATTAAATACAGAAAAAAATCAATAATAAAACGCGATATTTCCAACGCAGAAACAATGACCAGAACCATGGGAACTTAATACAATTAAGATTTGTGCGAAAAAATCTTACCCCCTACAGATCTTTTTTACCGGCTTTTGCTTTGAAGGTTTTGTACTAACGGTTTTCAAACTGATTAATCCCCTAAATAAGAAAATATGTTGACTTTTTTTGGGCATTTCACGAACTTCTGTTCATTGAAGATGACAGGTTAAAATGATAAATCAGTTCGAAGAAGCATTCAGAACTACAAATGTGAGAACTGCAAGTATAAATATGCAAGGAGAAACCAGATCAAATCGTCTGTCGATGCAGATGAACATGAATTGACGATGGTATCAGTGATGGCCAGAGTGTTTAAGTGGAAAATTACAAAAAATATATAACATGTCTGCGGACTCGTAGCTACTGTTATCTTAGATTCTCATCCCAGACATCTGTTCAAAGCTAATTTTGTTCGCTATTTCAATAACTTTTTTTCGCCTTGTTTAATCATTAAACTGATACCATCTTTTCCAATGAGTGACTAGATTTTTCTGTATTATAATTACTATTTTTTTCAAATTTTCCCTTTTTGAACTTACCTCAAACTTCATGCATCGAAATGGACGATTTCAAGCTCAAAGTCTGCGGTAAAAAAAATCTAGACTGTTTATAAATAAATAATTCAAATTATTTACAAAAGCGATAAAAATAATTTTCTCTAAGTGCATGCATGATCATATAGTCGTTTGATATCGCTGACCACTTTTTGGCAAACTGCATTTCTTTACTTAGAAGGGTGACTTTGATTTTTTTCCTCGCAAAAATCATTTATAGATAAACAAAATGATTATAAGTACTTTAGGAATGCAAAGCATGTATTTTTAGCCTTCTTTCGTTGTGCATTGTGCTGGCCTCGATTTGTCTCGATTTGTCGTTCGTGGTTTTTTTTTTTTTTTGTAATTTCTTTAATTAGCGTGTGCTGTTGTTGTGGTTGTTGTTGTTTGGGGGGGGGGGGGGGGGGGAGGGTCGGTTGTGGCGAGTTGAATTGATTGTTGTTATAATATACATACATATATATATATACATACATATATATATATACATACATATATATATATATACATATATATATATATATATATATATATATATATATATATATATATATACATATATATATATATATATATATATACATATATATATATATATATATACATATATATATATACATATATATATATATATATATATATATATACATATATATATATATATATATACATATATATACACCGGATCGCTAAAACTTTGACAATTTAGTGATATATATACATATATATGTATCCCCTTTTTCCTATTGTCTTTCCTTGAAAATCCAGGTAAGACAATAGAAAAAAGGGGGATACACATATATGTATATATATCGTTAAAGAGTCAAAGTTTTAGCGATTCGGTATATATATATATATATATATATAAGAAATCTGTGAATCAATTTTCCGTAAAATAGTGCTCAATACATCGATAGAAGTAGAGCAGAAACGAACGAATATCTTCATGCCGCCACAGAAACAAAGCATTACTACGCAACAGCTAAACTACATCCACTAATTAATTATGTATACTTTTTCTATATAAATGATAGTAACGAATATTCTTATCATTAAATCCCCTGAAGAGTGAAGCAATTCACGAAACAGGCTTGTCGGGAAAAATGTTGTCTTGACTTTTTCTTCTCAAACAAATATATATATATATATATATATATATATATCGCTTTGCCAACTGAACAAAATGAATATCAACAGATCGGGTGCATTTTAGTTTTCAACGCAAGCAACATGCAAGATGCAGCATGCAAGATGCAACATAACCTTCACGGCCAACATTTTTTGAAATAGCTCTATTGCTGGTAGATTTTGCCTCAGAAAGGTAGAGCATTTCTTCATATTGCACGCTGATTGGTTATTTTTTATCATCAATAAGAGGACAGACAGATAAAGCTGACGTCAACGAGCGCGCGCTCTTTCCGCTGGTTGTTTTGATCACTAAAATGAGAAGTTTTTATAGTTTTTGTTATCGTAAAAAAACAAATAAACATCAGTTTTTTATGTGTCTGTCTTCTTATTGACAATAAATGTCGTCATCACATTGTCAAAGCAGTATGCGGATCCACCGGGCGTACTTTGACAATGTGATGACGCAATTTATCATCAATAAGAGGACAGACACATAAAAAACTGATGTCTATTTGTTAAATATATATGTATGTATATATGTACTTTTGTACTTAGTGCAGTTTTGGTATGACTGTGAAAAGTTCACGGCACGAACACGGTTGTGACACGGCAAGGGACACGCCAGACAAATCACATTGCACGAGAATTTACTCTCCATCCAATCAAATACCCGGAACACGGCATAAACACGGCGCGGACACAGTCACGCCAAGATCACGGCACTTTTAGACCAATCATATTGCGCGTGAAAAAAATCAGCCAATTAAAATTCTATAAAGTTTCACGGTCACTGCACGTCACGCTTACGGCACTGAGCTTTTCACAGTCATACGAAAACTGCACTAATGGACAGACTGGATATACTTAATCAATGTTGTATCATTTCCGACCACGGTACTCCCTTAATAAATAAGCTAAAGCGAATTCAATAAAGTTTTTACTGAAGAAAAACATTGCATGCCGCAACTTACATTACATAATTTATAAAAACGTTTACAAATTTTGGCAATAAAACGTTTCTAGCTCTAAACTGCACCGTTTAAAAGTAACGTAATCTATGAACACCTTAATCAATGTGGTTATATTTTATTTCATTTGTCCCGTGCGCGTTATTATCATGATTCATTTTTGGAGAAATATTTTTAGAAGAACTGCTTCTGACTTTTCCTAGATTTCAGCTGCTAAAGATAAAGAAGATAGAATGCGGAAGTGGTGGATCACATTGACCATCAAATAATTGAACAAGTCACCTCTGTGGAACCGCAGGTCAAAACCGCAAGGTTTTAGAATGCCGCATTGATTAAAAGGGTAAGTACTCTCTTACTGTCATGATATTTTCCTTACGAATTTGTTTTTTCACGATATTAAGTCTATTGATTCTCGATGGAATTTGTGCCATTTATTTTGTATTTTCATGTTAGCCTTGCATTCGAGACAATTTTAGGAAGGGTGCACTGTCAATTTATTGGTGTTGCTTATGCGCACAAATGTACATTCCAACGAGAGATAGTATAACGCAACTAGTTCCCAGGTTTTCCAAAACCTAACCCTAACGCAGGCCTATACTAAGAGCGGTTTAGCTGAGGGAAGTTATTTTGTTAAAGAAATCCGTCAACACCATATCGTTGTATCTATGCACTTGGAGGAATCATGCAAGAGTACTGTAGCTTACTGTCTCTTACCTCTGGAGTCTCAGGTTTGATTCCTGGACTCAGCATCACATGAGTTGAATATGTTCATGACTCTCCCCTTGTATAACGAAAGTTTTTCTTCCGGCTCATCTTTGATTTTCTCCGTCCGCAAAGTCAAACACACTCAGTAAACTGATTCCCAACCGACCCTTCAAGCTTGTTCGATCTGTGAGTAAGCTATGCCCATATTTAGATTAGCTTAGGAATTGTTTTAGGGCTCTATAAAATTGATGTTGGGTTTAGTTTGGTTTTGGTGTACAAAGTGCCTTCTGAAACACGTACAAATATCCAACTGAAAACACAAGGTACACCCATCTATAAAGGAACTTTAACATAAGGAATCTGGAAATAGAACGCCACGGTCGATACAAGCATAGATGTCAAAAATAGCCAAAAGAACGCAGAATCCAATACAGTTGCTACAAAATGCCATTCAGCGATTCGTTCTTCCACTTGCCTTGTTCCTTTTAGATGCTTCAAGATAGCAGCCATGCCGCCGCAAAGTTCACTGAGTTTTTCATTCGAAGTACTACGCATTATGTTTATACCGTTACTCTCAACGCTTTCTGCCTTTCTGCATCCACTGTCTGGTGAAGGTGAATAGCAAAGGGAGGGAGGGGTAGAGTCGCGTTTTTTCGCGATGAAAGTGTACGGCCCACGACGCAAGTATTTCTCTCCATTTCTGACTTCTGGTTGGCTCGTTTTTGCATCGTTATTGTTTCCATTTTGCTTCTGGGCTTGCTTGACTCGGAGAATAGGCGCTAGGACTTTAATCACCCAAAATCGTACCCAATTTGGTACGTCTTTTTGATGACCCTTGTGATAGGTTCTCATAACGAAACAAGTAACAAGCAGAGAGATGCCAACCTCGCTCATGACTATTATGGTGTACTTAGCTATTAGTGGAATCACTTCTGATGTGTTAGGTACGCTCTCAGTGAACACTAGCATGAAAACAGTCAAGCCAAGAAGGATCGTTATGACCAGAGAAACTCTCTCTCCAGACTCAGGAGGAAGATAGAAAGAAAACACCGTGAGTATAGTCAGAACTATCGACGGAAGAATCAAGTTGCTGAGGTAAAACAAAACCTTTCTGCGCACATGGATGTAATACGTGATATCAATATAAGGATACTTGCAACAAGCGTATTTGACTACGTTGCGCTGCACAGGCGCCGACAGCAAGTCCCATTCTCCACTGAGTGTGTATTTGGACAAATCTGATTGGTTGCGCTGTTGCACGAGGTTGAGCGCGTTGCCAGGATACGTCCATGATCCTATCACGAGGGAACAGTGTTGCGTGTCAAAAGGGAAATACGTGATGTCGATCTTACAAATGCTTTGGATCTGAGTCGGGGCGAACCAGGAGTTTTTACCGTTGTGTTCTAACGTTACTTTGGTGTCGAAAGAGTACAGGGCGCCTGTGCGTCCGATTCCAATGCTGAAAAAAAGATAGAAAAGGAAAAATAACGATCTTTCATAGTTTCTTTCTCTGTCGTAAGTTGTTAGACATGTCAGAGAGAAATCAAAAAAGGAGTGTGACGAACGGCATTAATAACGCTGTCGCTTTGCAGGACTACTTCCACGCTTTATCAGTGAATAAGCCTGAAGCGAGATGACGTTTTAACCCCGTCTCTAGACCATAATCCTTTTCACACTGCTTTTGTTATTTAATTATTTCTATTGTTCCTGTATTCTCTAAGGAATCAAAAAATTTAATATGAAAGAATTTAAAAAACTATTATGGTATAGAGTCGGGGGTAAAACGTCATCTCGCTTCAGGCTTATTTTCAACCTAAGTATGATGATGTTTAGCCTGCGTAGCCAGGCGTTCCTTGTGGGTTTTGGGGGGCTTGAAGCCTCCCCAAAACCCACAAGGAACGCCTGGCTACGCAGGCTAGATGATGTTCAAGTAATGACATCATTGTGATGACGTCATAGTGTACAAATAACTATGTGTTTTACAAAAGAAACGACGTCAAAATGCAGAATGAAGTTTCACTGATGACATCACTTCAATGACTCGTATCCAGCTATTGATCAAGCCATGCACATTACGATCAGAGTGGGCCCACTTTAATACCACCAAAAATATAACAAATGAAGTCAGTAAAAAGGAAACTGAATGATATTCCTCTCACGTGATAGGAAAAAGAAGGATTAAGACAGAGTATTGAAACTCAACAAATATAGCTTACTTGTTGTACAGGACTAAATCAGGTTTCCACACCATACCAGGATGCACATTAATACTGGTCACATTTCCGTATTCCTTAGGGTCCCACGTGAGGAATGGATTTTCCCACATCTAGTGCAAGATAAGTGCGGGATTAATATCAATACATCTTTTTTTTACGAACGAATATTCGACATTATTTCATTATCGTCATATCATGGGCGGAGTACCTACATGGCCACATAACTGATATAAATATTCCTATTACATACACCACAGACGCTCATGTCAAACGTCGAACTTCACATGAGCCGAACCTAATGATATCAAAGAAGACCGCCTTGTTATCCATCCATTATCTTAATGTGAAGTTCGACGTTTGACCAGAGTCTGAGTGTTCCAAAGATCTTCGGTAAATACCGCAAAGACACGGATGAACTAGATTACCTGACGGACCCAAACCTTGCTCGAAAGAATTTGGTTTTTACCATCCTGATGACGTAAAAATAGAAAGGAAAATTATAGTAAGATTTAGACGGTTGATGTTGGTCGATTCAGGGGATGAAACGTGGTCCGAAATGGGAAACCATTTGACATCTGGACGTTTAAGAGAGCGAGTTCTACATTTCAATGAAAATTTATATTTGGGAGTTCGACCCAAAGGAATTCTTGACCCATCTGTACTTACCAGATCTACAAGCTGACTGTACGCAATGTCTAGTGTCACATGGACCGCATTGGCTTTATTGAATACCGGTCGAGCATCCTTTTGGTAGCCGTCGAAAAGATAGGCGATGAGCTTGTGTTCAGCTTCTCCGTCAAACCTTCCTGTAACGATAGTTTCAAGTTTAGGATTAAAAAAACTGCTGGTTTCATGTCCAAGGTAAAAGAAATGTGGCCCGCTCCCCATTCGTTGAGTTTCCTGTGATGTGCGCGTTCCGATGAAATAGAGACCTTTAACACGGCGTTCTTGCCGTAGCGCAAACCTCAAACTTCAGTTCGACGTCAGGCGTTTTCCGAGTCAAACTTTCAACATTTAGCAAGGCGTTATGACGAAGCTGTTGCTGGAACAGCCGCCATATGGCATTTCATTGATGCTGAGTGTTTCTCCTTGTTTGCAGGCGTGTTTTTTGAGCCTGACCCCGAACATTTAGCGGTAAACCTGATGCTAAATGTTTCTAATGTTTCCCCATTTCAGACCACGTGACATTCACTAGGTATCATTTCTTTGTTTAACGGCTGTACGTAAGAAGACACATAAATATGGATACTGGATCCGCCCTTGATATGAATACAATTCAAGCAAGCAAAGAATCTCATTCTTAAGAGAATGACATGTGGTCTGAAATGGAAAAACATTACGCTCAAGGAAAAAAACTTTAGAGAATTGATATAAATAAATAGACCTCTTCACCTTGGGCGCAATGTTTTCCCATTTCAGACCACATATATCATTCTCTTTGGATTAAGATTCTTTGTTTGAGTTGTATCCATATTCATGTGTCTTGTCATGCACAACCGTTAAACAAAGAAATGATACTCTAGGGAATGACACTTGGTCTTGAGAATAAGACTCTTTGTTTGAGTTGTATCCATATTCATGTGTCTTGTTATGCACAACCGTTAAACAAAGAAATGATACTCTAGGGAATGACACTTGGTCTTGAGAATAAGACTCTTTGTTTGAGTTGTATCCATATTCATGTGTCTTGTCATGCACAACCGTTAAACAAAGAAATGATACTCTAGGGAATGACACTTGGTCTTGAGAATAAGACTCTTTGTTTGAGTTGTATCCATATCCATGTGTCTTGTCATGTGTAACCGTTAAACAAAGAAATGATACCCTAGGGAATGACACTTGGTCTTGAGAATAACATTCTTTGTTTGAGTTGTATCCATATTCATGTGTCTTCTCATGCACAACCATTAAGCAAAGAAATGATACCCTAGGGAATGACACTTGGTCTGGGATGGAAGAAAGATTATGCCCAAGTTAGGGGCTAGTTCCAGAAGTTGCTTCACTTATAGCGCATCCAGAATAATATAATATGGTTATTTTGTTATTTATATTTTGAGCGAATACTTACTTAAGCTCCAAGTTTCTTGGACTTATTAACTTTACTAACTTTACTTTCTAATATTACTATCTAAAGAGCATATATTTTTAAATAACAGATATATATAGGCTCAATCTTATGATTAGACGCTGATATTTATTGTAATTATAAGCCAAATTCATAAACTGATAGATAGATTAGCGTAGTTCGTTCAGGTGTTGAATAATTCGTAATGTTTTTTTCATATATAAAGGTTTTCACTTAACACTGCTCACGTCCAATACTTACAACCAAAATTATAATGCTGAACTAAATTTTCAAAACTAGGCTATAACTAATTCTTAAAAACAATTGATAATTGGCTTATTTTGAGAACAAGCTCAGTATGGAATCTTTGGAGAAAGTAGAAAATTTGAATGAAAGATTAGACGATTTATTATAAGACAACAAAAGGAGAGTTTTGACCAGCAAATGGCATCGAAATTATTTTGAAAATCGCTAACTGATGAGAACCAATGTTTTATTCTTGACGTCATCTTGGTTTCTTGGTATAGTTTCGATGACTTTTAAGCTACCAGAGTAATAATGAGATCAATTAATCGACAGAAAGCAGTCAAGTTTAGTGTGTAGCAACCGAGCGACGTTTTTCAACAACAAATCCATAGAGAACGTCGCGAAACAGTCTTGAACTAAGCCTACTCGATAAAATTTTCAACTATCGTTTACTCACAAGTTTTGAGTATAAAAACGAATCTTTTTACAGATTAGCCACTAATCTTTCAAAATTACAGCTAACAATTACAAACAAACAGATTAACAAACATGGTCGGCGTACGCAGAATAGTTATTTCTGCACGAAGTTTTGTGAAACTGATCAGGTTAAAAGTTACGTATAAAAGAAAGATTTAAATAGTTTCTTGGACATTTTAAATATTTGGATGAGCAAGATCGAGTAGTTTCAAGCTGTGAGAACGATTGCTTTGTCATTTGCCTTTATTTATGCATACGCTGAAGTGTTTTAAATCGTACTAAGTTATAATTCTATTACATCAATAATGGCCTTAAAACGGTAAATGACCATCGGAAAGTCGATATAGCTAGACAGACCCAATGTAGCTTTAATAAGACTTTTGGACGATTCTTCCGAAATAGTCCATACAAGAGAGAAACCAAACAAAGCCATTTATGTTGACTAAGTTATTCTTGTTAACTAAAAAAACGCAAATCAGAAATACTGATGGAATCATTGCATAAGTACCTACTTACCCGCGCTAACTGTAAAAACGACAACGAAGATGATTCCACAACTTAGTAAAGTCTTGTCCCTTTTCGCCATTTCTTCGGGAATTTTGACCAAATTCGTCGAACGAGTTTGAATTAACAAAACGAAATTCTCTCCTGTCGTTTTAAGGCAGCCGGGATTCACGAATTCAACATCGTAGTCGCTAGAGCGGAAAACTTAACACAATAGACCCATAAACATATTCTTTTTTCAAAACGTCTTCGTATTGATTCCCGCCTTTTTTATTCAATTACTGTCAGTTTTTTCTTCTTCTGATATAATGCTATTGCCTGCGGTAATTTCAAAGGCCAACCTAAAACGACCACACTTTTTTGACAAGTTCAGGATCTTAAAGCTCTATCGACTTTTAGTTTCTCTCAGGCGAAATATCATACCAATATCCTGTAAATTCAAACACCATTGAAAAGTTACTGTCCACTTGTTCGGTCGAGGTTTGCCTGCGGCAGCCCTATAGAACTTTCCTTTAAGATTAGTTGTGAAATCCCATAAGCAATTTTTTAGCTACAAGAGAGTTTTTAGCGTTAGTTAGATGGCCGAATATAAATAGCGGCAATTTTTTCTAATCAATTTTCTTGAGTGATACGATATTGGATTGCCTTAAGATGTTACCAAGGCTGTTTAAACACTTACCAAAAACTTGTTTCCCTACGGGCCGTCCAATTAAGAATGGCTGGTAAAACTTTTTTCCATCTTTTCTGCCTTTTCTATCTTTAATTTCTTTTGAGTAAAAGCAGTTCAACAAAAAGCTTATTTTCGCTTTAATTTGGGATTTTTAAAATATTTCAAATCCACAAGGCTATAGTTCGTAAAGTCTTCCCTTCGGTGAAATAGAAAAGAAGGATCTAATTAGCAACTCTAGAACAATCGATCTCGGCAAAAACGTAGAGTAGCTTATTTCTGAAGTTAATTCTTAGAAATTGGACGAGCATTTGATTTACGAGCTCAAACATGTAGTTCTGAGTACCGCTTTTTTGCACCGACCAACAAGTTATTAATTTTAAATTTAAATCTAATGGGAAATGGCTGAAAAGTGGCGGACCGCATAGAGATTCATTCGCTACATTTATAATTAGCTGTCCTTCTCCTTGTTTTAGTTACGAACGGCTATGATTATCACTTTTGAAAATATTCATTACTGTGCGAGTATAAAATAAACAAATTCCCGCTGTGTAAAGAAAATCTGAGAATTAACGCAAAGGAGCTTTTGATGTTTTTTTAAGATTCTTCTTATCTACGCTGAGCTTTTTACTTCAGTATCTTTTGTTTTCAGACTAGTTCTTATGTAGTCTTGGTGGTCGCTTTGCATGTGGTCGCTTAAGAGAGGTTACAATACTAAGTAATTTAAAAGTGTTTTTTTTTCCATTTTACTATTTGTTTCGGACTAGTTCAGATTTATGCTGGCAAGTTGTTCGATTTCATTGTGTTTGCTAACTCCATGTGGTTTCTTTAGAGAGGTTGCAATACTAAGTGATATAAAACCGTTTCTTTATTAACAATTAATAGTTCTGTAACTCAACTAAAATGGAAGATTCGAAATGTATTTCTAATTTGTTAGATATCCATCAAGAGAATATTAAGTAAGCTTACTTATTAATATTGTCTTGATATCTATATATAATACGAATGCCAGAAAGATTTCTACGTGGTCGGAAGAGGGGCGACTTTCTGCAGACATTTCAGCATTATCAGCTTTAGTTATCTTAATCAGCAATTATTATCCTAAGCATCATCTTCCAATTACCACCACCATCACCATCGTCATTATCATCACCACCACGATATCATCACATCACATCACCATCGCCATTATTATCACCACTATCTGATCATCAAATTACAGTAGTCCAGTGATTTCCTTTAATCGATGATTCTAAGGGTTTAGCTAAAATAATACTTTAAGTTTCCGTGGTTACTGTCAGCTCTGTTGTTTCCATGGTTCCTTATCCGGCGTGACTTGTTTCCATGGTTTCATTGTCCTGTGCAATTTTCGTTTCCATGGTTTCCTTATCCCGCGAGATGTCAGTTTCCATGGTTTCCTTGTCTCGTGTACCTTCAGTTTCCATGGCTTCCTTGTTGATTTTTGTTTCCACGGTTTTTCTTGTCTCCTGTAAATTCAGTTTCCATGGTTTCCTTGTCACCAGTGGTTTTCGTTTCCATGGTTTCCTTGTCTCCTGTAACTTCAGTTTCCATGGTTTCCTTGTCACCAGTGATTTTCGTTTCCATGGTTTTCTTCCCCCCCGTGATTTCTGTTTCCATGGTTTCCTTGTCTCCTGTAACTTCCGTCTCCATGGTTTCCTTGTCACCAGTGATTTTCGTTTCCATGGTTTCCTTTCCCCCCGTGATTTCTGTTCCCATGGTTGCCTTGTCTCCTGTAACTTCCGTTTCCATGGTTTCTTTGTCACCAGTGATTTTCGTTTCCATGGTTTCCTTCTCAGGCAAGATTTCAGTTTGCATGGTTTCCTTGTCACTCGTTATTCCTGTTTCCATGGATTCCTTGTTTCCCGTGGTTTCACTTTCCATAGTATCTCTTAACACATCCACGTTTTCAACCTCTTTAGTTCCTGTTTCTTCAAAATCTGTCTCGAAATTGAGTTTGCTGCGTTCTGGGCTATTTTCACTTGGTATATGCTCAGTTTCTTCCCTGTTGTTTTGAGATCCTCCTGCCAAAGAATCCTGTGCGTTCATAGCATTGGAGTTATCTACAAAGCAAAATATTTAGTGAGTTCGTCAATTTTTTTCAGATAAAATAACATTCGGATTTGAATGGTTAATATCAATACCTTGAGATGAATTTTGTGACGTCGAGCTTGCTAGTTGACTTGATTGAGCTCTTCGTTTTGCTAGAGCTCGTTCTCTGTTTAGTCTTATTCTTTCCTTTTGTTCAGGAGTCAAACCAATCTACGTAGAACAAATAAATGAATGAATGAGCGAATCACTGATTGGAGGGATGGATGCATGAATGAATGGATAGTGAATGGATGGATAAAGGGAGGGAACTAGGGAGAAACGAAGGGAGAGGGGAGGGAGGGAGGGATGAAAGAGTGATGGAATGATGACATACAAAACTTCTTATCTCAAGTCCTCTATTGCTCAGCGTTAGCCTTGATAGCATGTAACTTATGCTTTAGTACTGGTATTAGTGATAGCCCATGGTAATAGAGCCTGTTTTGGAGACTATTTTTTTTAGGTGCCGAGGTCACGCCAAGATTTCAGTTTTCCAGCGGAAAAAGACTCTATTGTTGTGCTTCATGTCTGCCAACACATGATGGTGCAAAGCCTCTATAGAGAGCTGGGAACTGGAGTATTTGAAAAAAACAGAGTACCTCCCTAAGAGGCATAGCACTATTGATGGTTTTCAACCATTCCCAAGTAAATTAAATAACAAAAGACACGGTGGCCATGTTGGAGGATATAATAAAAGAATTCATTGATAATTCTTTTGTTAAGTTCCTCCAACATGGCCACCGTGAAAACCATCAATTGGATCATTTACAACACAACATACCACTGGTGTACTTGATGCTTCAACATGCCCACCAAATATCTGACGATACAGAAAGAAAAATTAATTACAATTATAACAGAAAAATAATTTTGCAGCAGAAGGAAAACTTGAAAACTCGGTGAAAACCCCTCAAAGCAAAGGAGAGAACCAACAAGCAGCTCTACTATCATACGACGCCAATCCGGGAATCGAATCCAGGTTGCATTGGTTAGAGGTAAGCACTTTAACTGCTATGATCACCATTATCATTATCATATCAATATATGAGGTATTTGGTAGTGTATAATGGGCTGTTTAAAAGATTTCTTAAACTAATACTTTATATATTTATATACTCACAGCATTATCCATACTTGGTGTTGAAGTTATGTTTGTTTCTGAATCTTGACCTGCGTGCAGAAATGTAATTTGTAATTACACCTATAAACCAAAAATGTTTCACCCATAGCTCATGAGGGTACTAAAAATACTTCGACTACGCCTCATGGATCCACGCTACTTATACAATGTGAATACACAATTTATCATCAATAAGAGGACAAACACATAAAAAACTGATGTCTGTTTGTTAATGTACTGTTTAATAAACTTGCAGATCATGTTTTATCAGGTCTAAAACCACTCAGCTATGTTTTTAGTTTAGTTTATTTACATTATTAGCGTCTATATATCTGTTACAAATATTTAAGACTTAGTGCTAATAATTATTAATACATTACAAATACACAAATATAAATTTACAATACATTTACAATATTTCATAAGTTATATCAAATTTTTAGAAAAAGAAGAAAATGTAATATGTGTAGATGAGGAATACTTAGGCACATCTTAATATAACGGTGGTTCTATTCTTTATATTAACTAGATATTCATTCAAATACTGTTATTTCTTTTGCTGAAACAATCATATATATATTTTGCTACTATTTTTTGTATTGATTTCTTTGGATTTATAATAAAAGCAAATTTTTCTTCGTTTTTCAACCAGTTTTCTATGCGTAATTGTGTTATATTTTCAATCTTATCAATAAGATATTTTCTTTCATTATAGTAATTTGGGCATGTTAGTAGGAAGTGTAATTCACTCTCTACTTCAAGTTGGCATATCTGACACACTCTTTCTTCTGGTTTGGTATATGGTCTTGTATATCTACCTATTTCAATTTGTAAACAATGATCACTTGTTCTTAGTTTGGTCGGACTTATTCTGTGTTTAATATTAGTTACCTCTCTTAAGTATTCCTCTCGCTTATAATCTATTTTATGTCTCATCCTTTTAAACCCAATAAAACTCTTGCTTTTATTTAACAGTACATGTACCACTGGCTAGTTGGACTAGTGTAGTACTTACCATTTACTTGCATTTCATCATCCTCTGATAGATTTTCATTTACTTGCCCATCATCTTCTCTTCTAGCCTGTTTTATGGCATTCTGTAAACACAGGAAAAATTTGATTATCAATGATAATAAATAATAACTAATTTATATATATGGTAGCTTACATACTCAGATAAATATCCAGGTGCTTTACAATTAATGTATCAGAAATTTTTTTAAAACCCCCGTGGCAAGGAAGAGAACGACACATCAACAAACTCAACTCACATACAATCCAGTCTGAGCCGGGGCTCGAAACCGAATGGCAGCAGTGAGAGGCAAGCAGTAAACTACTAGGACACCCTTGCCAGCCAACTTGGGTTGGGATTAGGAGAGTAGGGGAGAGAAGAAGGGGGGTGGGGTGGGTGAGTAAGTTAATTTGCCATACATACCTGAACCAATTTCTTTTTTCCTAGTGTTTCTACTTGGTCAACAACATCTTCAAAAGGATACATGGGATACAGTCTGTGAGCCCAATGCTCAAAACGTTGTAATAGAACTCTAAGATCTGAGGCCTACAGAAGGAAATAGTAAGTCTTTTATATTTTTTTAATTGTAACAAGTGAATGACTTTTCATTATTGGAAGCATGGTGCAATATGGTCTAGCTTCAGTACAAATATATTTTGTTTAATGTAACTTACATAGTGTTGACCCAAGCTAGTCCAGAATGCAATCTGTTTACCAAACCCAGAAAAGGCTTATTATTTTCAGATATATTTAATATTGGGCATTGTGGTCTAGCTTGGGTATAAACACCTTTTGTTGTTTGTACTCAAGCTAGACTAGAATGCATTGGTTTATCAATTCTTATCCTGGCAGTCTCATGGAAGGGACAAAATCTTGCTTAGAAGAAAGTAAGTGTAAATATGTATGTATTACCTGGGAGTACATATATTGTTTACATACCTCATGGCCTTTGCCTTTGAATTTTACCCCATCACATAAATGGGCCAAAGCTGTGATACCGCGCTCTCCACAAAGCCTAAAAACAGAAGGATGTAGAAAAAAAATAGCAAGATTTTTGGAGAGAGTGGGAATCAATGTTAGGAAAAATATGATAGAGCGCTTTCACTCACGTGAGAAGGCAGTCATAAACAGTAGAAACTTTCTGCACAGTATTTGCATAAAAATAGAGTTCAATTCCTGGAGGATAGAAAATGTATTGTTTTGGTACCCCATAATGGCTGCTGTGACGTCACATGAAAATGCTCTATAGGTTTCCAAGTGCTGCCTTAGGACCAAGGAGTTTAGGGCCAAGAAAATTAATTGTTTTCATATCATGGAGGGGGAAGGGGTGGAGAGGGGGTGGATATGTACTTCTTCCAGCAAGGTGTTATACATGCAAATGAAAATTCTTAACTAAGTTTCATCTAAGTTTGCAGAAGTCTATAAAAGCGTACCCTTTTAGAATTTTTTTCCACGACTTTGCGAAACTCATTCAAAGACAAAAGTGGTCATAAGCTCTGTTTTCGAACAAGCTTATTTTTTGTTTATGTTCAAGAATATTTTTCTAGGTTTTCTTGGATTCTAACAAAGCTTTGAATTTTTATGTAAAGCTTTGCTTAAGCAAAAAATTAATACTAATATAACACAAGATCAGAAAATATTCCATTAACCTAGCTTCATTCAGTCTTGGTCTTGGAGATCGCTTAATAATCCTCTTTTTCTTCTTTTCCTTGTTGTCTTGTTCTTCGCCAGCTCCGTCGAGATTATTCGCTCCATCATCGACACCCGTAGGAGAAAGAGGTGGTAAAGGTGCTGGGGCATTGAATAAGTCATCATCGTCTCCAAATATATCATTTATTTGATCGTTACCGAAGCCATCACCAGCAAGATCGCTCTCAAAGACTGTTGTTCCGACTCCAGCCGCCATCTTGGATCTCCTTCCCGCTATTATTAATATTTCCCGCCATTTTTAGTGGTCACCGCTGGATAGACCACAGGCTCAAGTCCAGTGTAGTAGGTTTATAATAGGTGAAGAGTTACTCAAAGATGTCTTAAACTTCAATGAATTAAGGTAAATTTATCTTTCTTTTTAGATTTATTTGATTCTTAATATTTAATTTTTACTCTTGTTTAGATTTTTTCTTTTCAATTGTTATGTTAATTTTACTACGACGTAGAAGCCTTGCTGAGTGAGCATCGACAGTTTGTTTTTAACCTCGTCTTTGATATTATTTACGTTTCTATAAGATTAAACACTCTGACATATCGTGTACAATGGAACCTAAACTATCTAAATTATTCTCAAACTAAGGCTGTTGTTTAACTTTCACTATAGTATTATTCTTGTAAAGAGATTCATGTGCATCAATGTTTGGTGATAAACATCGTACCACAGGCAACCCAATTAACGATTCGGCTATCACTATAAGGCTATCGAAGACTCAGGTCCGACTATAGGGGTTTTTGGTATCTGGTACCTTTTTATTTCAGGTATAGACCTCGTGCATGTGACGTCAAAGCAGCTCAATTTGGAGGACAAAACGAAAGAATTTCAATGTCATGAGAATTAGGCTTCCAATTCTATATAAGATTGAAATTCTCTTTTTTTTTGTCCTTCATTCAAATTGAGCTGCATTCCGACATACTACAAGGGGTTTATTTGGGTATATGAACAGCTAATTACAGATATTTGTTATCTTTTTGTAGGTTTGATTCTAAAATAAATGTTAGGTATTTAGTGTCGGATCATTTCTGAAATTTTAGGTCATTCAAAAAATGTCAGGTATTTGGTATCCCACACTGCCCCCTGGCTGGGCCTGAAGAGTGAGGATTTTTAGGTAAAAGTAAAACTTTCTCACACTAGATTTTATGCTGCTTGCTTTTAATTTGAGCGAATAAAACTACTTAATGTAAATATTTTAAGCTACAGCACTAGGAAAAAAAAAAAAAGAAAATATAAAGAACTGTAACCTTGTAAGGGATATTTTAAATCAAAAAATTAAAATGCAATTCTATTTTCAAATTTAAAAAGCAGTAATTTACAAAAATATTTACAAAATATTTCTACTTAGGTTACATGGAAATACTGAGGTTGGGATAGAGGACTCTGCTAAATAAAGATATTGGGCTACCTGTGGTAAGTCATTTTTCTTGTTTGTTTTTCACTGGATCAGCACCGAATCTAGAAGTTTATGCCTGATTTGCCCTACGTGACTGAAAAAACTGCTGAAGCCAAAAATATTTTACGTTAGTACTTCAAACACTTGGGCCTTTCAAGACTCAAGAAAGGAAATATTTCATCCGTTGTATCTGAGACGCCTCTCATGATCAATTGGTTTGCGTAATTCTCTAGTTTCAAAATTATCATTCAACTTATTAGGTTTTTATTCATTAATTTTAAGGAAAATTTATAGATCCTAAAAAGGAGATTGTATGACACGAGTATTGAAAAAATAAATCCCTCGTGCTTGATACGTCTGATATTGTTGTGCACGAAAGGGCATCGCCAACATGCAATACACGAGTGATGAGAGGTTGCATAAGAAGGGGTGAAGGTTATATTAAGCATCGTTACTATACGAGCCTGGGCACACGAAGAGATCGTCTAGAGATGCAATCTAGTTTATTAGTCCTTTACTGGTTATCACAATTGCAGCTTCGATTTTTAATCTAATCGAGGCAAAAGGGTGACGTTGTAACACAGTGAATAGATTAACTATTAACTATGGTTGCAAGAGCCAATGAAATACTTCCCACACTGAACACCGTTGCATAATCGATCTTATCTTTTCGATTTTATTTTTCAATTTCCGTTCATTTTCGCCTTTTTTTCCCCTCTTGACTTACTTTTATCCTTACCCAAACAACACTCTTTTCCTTGCGATTTCTAGATTAGAAAAACAATAAGGGAGATCTGATTGGATCAATGAAAACAAACAAGTAATGCTCTGTGGTCGCAAAAACACGAGGCACAAAACCCGACGTACAAACAAGAAAGCATAAGATCGATATGAACTTACTTCAATCGACTAAACGAAAGGCTACTTTTTTATATATTTATTTTGCCTGTTAAGGCAGGGATACCACGACAACTATTCGTCACCAATTACTGTTGGCGCTGTAGTTTTTTTTCCTGTAGTTTTAGTAACGTCATCTAAGAGATGATACTAAACATCTGGATGTATCTTATTCATTTTACAAAATCTTCCTAGATTTAGATAAGTTACTGAAATAAGTAGTTCCTAAATATAACCTTTTTCGTAGTAAGAAACTCATTGCTAAAAAGGTAAAAGCCACCTAAGGTGTTTCTCAATATTCACTTGACGTCATTGCTCAATCAAGGTTGTCGAGGGTCAAGTTCGTATAAAGTGGCTTATCGAAACCATCAGTTTCAGGCTCCAGGACTCAACTATATTAAGACTGTGAATTCACTCTGGTAACCATCATTCTCAGAAAATAAAAGACGCTTTATTTATCGACTATTTACTGTGGTTTACTGACACAAAAATTGAAGTTGGATCCCAGAATATAACGCTTGTTTTTGCTTTATCATATACAGGAAAACGTTTTACCCCTTGCGGCTAGATTTCATTAAAACATGTTTTTTTTCAAACTGGATAAAAAGCCATTGAGTCATTCACCACTTTGTTCCTCATGACTGAACTTATTCCGTTTCATCAGAACTGACGTAGAAACCAAAACAAACACAAGTTCACAAGTTTCGTAAGCTCATGTACAAAAAAAAAGAAAGTCTATGAGAAGTGGGAGTAGTATTGCCACTGAGGTGGTTATAACGTACTGCCCAAACTTATTAAACTAGCTATAGTAGTCTCAACGTTTTTGAGAGCCTGACAGCTATTTAAGCTCTTGCTTTGTCAGATATACCGTTCGTTTTGAGATAGATAGAATCAGGTCAACATGTTAAACTGTACTCTTCCCAAATCAGATGCATTGTCCTTTTCTCGAGTTCAGTTTTATATAGCAACGACTAAGATACTGACAACCTGAGCTGTGATTTAAGCCTTCTGTTCTTCATTTGAGCGACTGGTTGACGTTTGTTTGCTTATTTGTCTAGGGGAGCAGTGACCGAGCACGCGGGGTGCTTGAGCCCCCTAACGTTTTCAGCAAAAATGCGTGACGACACTACTAAGAAAGGTTGCGGGGGAGACTATGAGTTGCATAATGCTTTGACATTTGTTTAATACAAAAAAATATGTTGCAATTGCCTCTCAGAACATTGGAAATTGCGTATCCGAGAGCCTTTATGATTTCGAAATTTTCAGAGAACGGGGGCATCACACCGGATCACCCAGATTAGCCCCCCACTCCCCTTCCTTAAAACTGTATTCCGCCGTTTCTGGAGAGGGGACAGTGATCGAAGTCTAGCTAGCTCTTCAGGTATTAATAGGAGCGTTCATTTATTCCTCAATTCGACTGTTTCACCAAGTCAAGGGGCAACTGATCACGTGCTTCGACTCTTCTTTTACCCTGCAAGCAATACAATTTTTTTTATTAGGTTTCATTAAATTATTACTCTAGACTTTCATACGCCATTGTTCGCGACGGTAGCATGTAAGAAATGCTGCTATTGCTTGGTCAGGAATCCAACCGTGAATTGTTGTGCTGAGTCATTTCGATTATGTAATGATTTTTCTTTTTAATCTAATACATAATTTTTCATAATTCACTGTCTGTTGTGCTTAACAGACCTCGAGGCACTCTAGATTTGCCACACTCCACTTCACAGTCCTTGACTTTGACAGAATGAGTGATATCTGAGGACTTGTTGTTTATGTTCGATAGAACCATAGTTAATAGTATTACAGCGTACATATTAAATAACTATGAACGTGATGCTTCTTTCTTTCTTTCTTTCTTTCTTTCTTTCATTCATTCATTCCCAGTTTTCTCTCCCTCTTTATCTCTTACCTACTTCGTCATTTCCTTTTCTCTAGATTTCGTGGGTTTATTTTCTTCTCATCCCTTCCTTCCTTCCTTTCCTCTTTGCTCAGTTTAACCGTACGATAACTTGACCACTTAACTTTCAGAATGGGCAAGCCCAGGTTTGTCCCGGGAAGTGGTTAAGAGGCTTGTACCCTTGTGTTTGTAAGACGTTTATATTTGGTGAAATACTAAAATAGTACCAAGCAGAATGAATTTTATAGTACAAGCCACAAAGGGCACGGCTAGAATTTTAAATTCCGTACACTGCATCTTTGAAAACGATGAAGGTAGGACCTGGGGAGCGGTCATTCAGTTGACTATGATTCAGGGCCTAGCCGGCTGAAATGAATATGACTAAGCAGGAAAATACTAAAGCAATGAAAATGCTGGGGTTTAGTTTTCCTGTTAGTCTGGTCTTAAGTATATATGATCATTTTTACGAGGTTAATGTATTTAAAGAAACGCAAAGACCCCCCAATCAACGCACATCGATGTGAGATTTACTAGACACTCTTGTAGTGTTTGATCGGTTTTGTGAGTAAGAAGCAACTTTTTGTCGCCCGCCTCGAGTTGTCAATAACTGAATAGCTTTCTCTAACATATTACAGTTATCAAATTTACTCTCCTCGGGCTCTACCACAGGAAGCCTGGGCAATAAACTATCCCTGGACGCCTGCACGGAAAAACTTTTCTCGATGATTCACGAGTACGATCACAAGACCTGTCAATTAACGTGATAATACGATATTTTTTTGAAGACGTTTCACATGAAATATTTATGTATTTAGTCATCTCAAAGTAGACAATGATCTGAAGGAAACGCGAATTTTCACGTGTCGTGGCATGAAATGAACTTTAATATCTACCCCGAAACGGAAATCTATGATCGTCATATTGAATAATTAAGCAATATAACGACATGGATGATTTATTTTAGGATAAAAAGACACATTTATCATCGAGTAGTCTTCCTCTTGAATCGTTTGCTAATTCTAGCTTGCGTAAGAACTATAAGCCATTTGAGTGCGTACCTTTGAGCTCATTTTCTCAATTTATGAATCTTTCTCGATTGAACCGGAAACATACAGGCGGGTGGTTAGAAAGACTCGTGATAAGAGTGTTAGTGTCGCAATTGTCTTATCTGTTCATTAAATAACTTAGAAATCTAATCAATATTTACTGGATAACCAAACAGCTCAACAAACAATTGCCTAGGTTTTTGTGGAATTACTTCTATATTGTATTAGAAACAAAAGCCGGCTTTGTAACTTTGTTGTTAAAAAAATACACAAATACACGAAACTAAAAACAGTTTTCTCTCCGAGTATTAGAAAAAAGTAAACTTCAAATTTTTTTAATCTGTAGCGTTAGATTTCAAAGCGATATCAAGTGGTCTTCGAATTTCGCGTACAAACGTGTCACCTCTCAAGAAGGCATCTCTGTTTTTCCGTCTTGTGTTTTTGCCATGCTTGGCAGCACTTCAAAGCGCTTAGAATGTCAAGCACGACCGACTGATTTTGTTGATGAGTACACAATAAGATAAGCCCCCTCAGAAAACTTTTCAATATCACTGCCCATGATAAATACCTCCTGTTCAATTCAAAAGACTTCTGGAATTTATTCGAGATCCACAGTTTGAAATCATGTTCTCGAGACTAAGATTTCGGTTTGGTGTTTGTAGGAACACATATTTTTCATGTGCCGTTGTCACTGGCTTTCATTGTGTTACGCTGTTTCACGCTGATTACGTGTGATACGTAATCACTATAATGCACTATAATGACATAACCACTATTCTAAAAATAGATGCGGTTGAGTGAACCAACCACGTATAAATACGTCGTAGCTCGCTGAGTGTAGATACTCAGTACCCGTGTGACTTTCTAGGGATTTAGACAACGACGTTACAAGGTCCATTTAGAGCAAAAAGGCTTGAGAAAACATGAAAAATCCAGCAACATTTGAGGTTACAACTACAACAACATCACTAGCAGGGTCTATACCGAGTCCTTCTCCGTTTACATGTGCAAGAAGTGGGAACGCCGGTGCTTGCCACACAACTACAAAGAACTCCATGCAGAATGTTTTTGATTATAATTCATCGTATCCTTTGACACACTGCGTAAAACCAAGTACTGGACTGGTATCGTTTGACGACTTGAATTTATTATGTCTCCGTGTGTATGGCATTGACGCAGGGAACATTGATGATGATACTATCTCTACGCTCATAGTCGAAATGGGACTAGATAGAATGGAAAAACTTCCAGAACTAAAAGTTAGACACCACGATTTGAGTGACCAAAATGTGTTAATAGTTGGAAGCGAAGCTTAAGTTTACGGCTGGGAAAACATTTGCCATAAAAGTGGCATATTCGACGAGTGAAATAGAAAATTTGTTTGCAAGAAAAATAATTTTCAAGAGTATTCGTTTGCAAGAGGATGGAGATTCGTAAATATATTGAACAGGGCATTGCATTACTTGTGAGAAAAAGACAGGATTTCTCTTCTTGTGTTAAATTACAGTAACTGAACTTAAGATTCTTGGGGAATTATAATTTCTGGCCAATTTTCCATTCCGATTCTCTAAGTGATGACAGATGTTCAATCTCTGGCAAAAGATAATGGACATGTGAGTGAAAAATAATACCATTCCACGTCTCCTGATCTTAAAATCGCACTGCGTCTTTGAGCTTCTTCAAGTTCCAAGGATGCTTTGAAAATCACAGATCCTGAACAAAGAATAATAACGTTTTGACCTAATGACACAGAGACAAACATCACTGCCTTCTTGAACATTGTGTGTGTTTATTACATTGTCCAAAATTTAAAACAATAACAAGTTGTGAAATTATTCACCTCAGAAAAATTATGATGAAGGACAAACAAACCAAGCTACTATTATATTTATTGAAAAATTGTGTTTAACTTCGAGTTGTGTTTTATAAAAATATGTTAAAATGGTTGTGGAAAGCAAACCAGATATAGAGAGATATATTATATTAATCAAATTAATGTAAATTTGTATAAATCTACCCCGTGTAAATATTTCCCGATGGATTAAAAGGAATTACAAAAGCAATGTTTGATCACCAGATGTTTGTTACTCTAGGTAGAACGTATTTATATAGATATTGTGATAGATTGTTAGTTTTTGAACGAAATACGGAAAATATGTGGAAGGTATTGATGAGTTCCTCTGAGTGTTGGAGCAAAATTTCTATTGTTTCTGGTAGAACACATTAAATAGAGTTGGGAATTTGTTTAGTTTCTAAAGATAAGTCTACAGGAAACCGCACTGTGCACAACCAAGTGCAAGAGTACAAAAGCAAAATTAAGCAAAATTGAAATAAAACTAAACGAAGAAACGGTGAATGCACAGGGAAAAAAAATTATAATGCGATATGATTTGGGAGCTCTCAATTTCTTTTTCTTCTCGGGAAGTTATGGTTTTCAGATTGTTGTAGCTATTTCTAAACGAACCTACTTCCCTTTCAGCAATTCGTTACTGACCCTTGCCCATGGGTCAGTTTCCCGCGCTTTGGTATGACAACGATTTCTTAACAAAAGGTTATCTAATTCGCCAACACTTATCAAAACAGGAACTTATTAGACTTTTCACCAACCACTGACCATTGTTCTTTAAGAGGAATAGTTCTAATCTAAGAAACTGGTTTACTGTTTCATGAAGAAGACGCCATTGCGCAACATCGTGTGCTTGGGCGGTCAAGTGTAAGAATCCCCACTGAACTCCATCAGCGCTTCGTATTCTACGGTTACAACTCCCCAGGCACGAGGACTGACTGAACTAAAGGAGTCAGCTTTGAAATTCATCTGGTTTTGATGTCACATACTTAAAATACTTGATGTACAGTCAACTGCCGTTTTTTATGCTGAGAAGCAGAATCCAAGCTCGTTATCCCATTTTTTTCTAGTGAATCGCAATAAAGCAGGTTTCAAAGAGCTTTTTAATTTGACTAGCACGTTTATTAAATAAAACATAGTGAGCTATGAAAATTTTTGTTGTAAAAATTTCAAACCAAAAAACCCATACTTTTCGTGCAACTACCGAAATTTTGTTCCCGGGGCAAGTTTTACCACGAAAGGCACCCCATGTGAGTTATCTTTCCTCAAGTTTTCCTGCAAGACCCTTGCGGACAAGCTCCGCTTAGTGGCAAGCAGCTGCAATTAACTGCAAATTACTTTCCAAGGCTATCTTTGGCACTCTTTATCTAAAATTAGGCTGCTAATGTTTATTTTCCTTCACATCGCAGGAATAATAAATTGCCCAAATGAATGCTGAGACTCTGAATAATTGCCCAATGCCGATAATGTCAATGATGATTCGGATAAGCTCCTGGGATTCTACAATGGATTGCTTTGTTTAGCTTTACACATTTACACAAATGTGTCAACACTAACACGTCTAGCCAACCGGTAAGTTCAAACAGATACTGAAGGAATGCATACAACACTGCTTGTTGAGGCCCAGCGGAAATAGACAATGATACAATAAAGAGAGAGCGCATCTGTCTGTGATAGGTGAATAAATAAATAAATAATGTGTTTGGCGTCGTGGCGGTATTATCAGGCGGCACCCCTTGTGTAAGGACCTCAAGAAATACATCTTGGGTTAATAGGAATTGGCAATAATACCACGGTGCAGGGCCGGAAATAGTGACTTAGAAAACCCTGGGGTTTGGAACGTGTTTAAGACAAGAAAAAATACCCTGGGGTACACATTTCAAAACCAGGTAAACGTCAAAATCTTTGCGGGAGACTTGTCGCTGAAGTACCACATTTCAGTTAGTAAACAGTTATAATTTGAGGGGGAGGGGTTCGGGAAGCAAAATAGGCTTCCTCAACGGAGTGGATGGGTAGAGAGAAGGACAGGCACGTGCTTGTGCCTAGTACGTAAGCGCACAATGTAACACGTGGTGAATCCAGGCCTGTAAGCCTGGAAGGTGTTATGTTCACATCACGCAACGCGGTTTCTCTTCTCTCTTGGGAAGAGAAACGTTGCGTGACTACGGCTTCCCATAAGAACCATAAAAGACGTGCAGCAAGTTAGACGAGCTGTTGGAAATAAAAGACGAGTTGCTACATTTACACGAGTTTCTGCAAATACGAGACGAGTTTCTACATGTGAAACGAGTTGCTGCATTTTCTAATACGAGTTGCTGCATCTTAGAGGATTAGCTGCATTTCAGACAAGTTGCTGCAATACATCGATTCTGCATTCATTGTTATACCACCCTAGTTACTTTTACTACGTCGGACATCGACAAGCTAAAATGTGTTTTTGATATACAGCATGGAACAGACACCGATCGTTGAAAATTGTTAATGCCTGTCTTAGAATCAATGCATCCTAAAGGTACATTGAGAAAAAAATCGATAACTACCAAAAATTCTTATGAATTCGAGTTTGTTGGTTGGACATTCTGCATTCCATTGGATAAGCACCCATTGTCTGGGTGGACACTCAAGCATAGTCGAGATCGATCTATTAAGAAACGAGTTGCTGCGTGCATGTTTGACAAGTTGCTGCGTGCATATTTGACGAGTTGCTGCAAATAAGAAACGAGTTGCTGCAATCTGAAGAAACTATTTGTTGCAAATAAGAAACGAATTGATGACGAGTTGGTGGATGTTAAACACTGCGCACGCAGTTTGCCGAGTGTTTCGTTTTAGTTGAGAAATGGTTGAAAATCAAAAACTGCTGGACATTGAATCCGTGCCCAGTAGTCTGTAAGCATGGGAGATTTTCCGTAATGCCACGAAGAGTGTGGTTACACGTAATCCGTACCGATGAAAGAAAAACACTAAAAGTTTCCTTGGCACTGAGTTTTATGGAAAATCTTATCGATCCATCTATAGCAGGATTCAGATTACGACGAAGTACAAACGTCTGAAGTGTTGTTACAAACTTTATTTACACGGTGTGAATACAACTCCTTCTTATTCACTATATATAAAAGTAATATTCATTGAAAAATTAACGAAAATATGCACAACTACTGGCAAAATAATTTGTTGCGGTGAAGACTAGATAAAGGATCACATCACAGTGGTGATATTTTATGCTCACACGCTTTTAATGTTTGTGGGTTGAATCAATACAGGGACATTCGTTAAAAAATGTTTGCCCATTCTTTCTCTTCCTAACATTACACACCGCAATACATCTGTTCTTTTATTCCCTACTCACGTGATTCGATGGCTCCAGTGACCGGACGTAATGATTACTAAGTCTTATGATGCTGCCTTTTATATATGCACCTATAGGTTTATTCTATTCAGTATTCCTGTCTGAGTAGACTGAAACAATCAACGCTTAGATCACTGGCACCTAAGGTAAGATGACTTTATTTGAAGTGTTACCCATTTAGCTGTTAACTAGTTACAAAATGTGCTTATTTTAAAAGGGTTGTTAATTAAAGTGAGTCAACTTTGTACTAGGAAGCGAAATCAATAATAATGTTCAAGTCGAAGCGAAGAGTGAATGGTATTTATTTGGATAGTAACACAAAACGTTTTTCTGCTCCAAAATCTGTCCAGTCGGAAGCCGCCCATCGGAAAATGATCGTCATAGAAGACAGGCGGGTTTAACGGCCGAGAAGGAAGCAATTCACAGTGGGTTGACTCCTTATTCGTGCCTCTATTTTCTTTGCCTTCACCTTTAGAGTCATTCAGGAAGATTTCACTTTCAATTGTTGCTTGCGGCTTTTAGCAGTAATGCCCAGCAGAAAAACAATTCAGACTTCTGGCTTCGAAAAGATATTAAATGTTTTATCAAAAAAAATTATATTTAATATAATAATTTTATTGAAAATCTTATACCTTTTTAAATGCTTCGGAGTATTTTGAGAAAAACAGAGAGATTGGTTTGCTTGTCGTTTACTGTTGTCTAAATACGAGTTATGAAAATTAGTCAGTATAGGAAATCGCACAATGTTCTCGTAGAATTCCGAATTTATAGGTCCCAGTGATGTTTTGAAAGTTTTCAAAATTTTGAGAGCTTTCAAAACATTACGAGTATCTAAAAATTCTGAATAGTACGAGAACATTGTGCGATTTTTTGTTTATAATACACTCTCCAGGATTGGGATTTAATTGTATTTTTTTGAATTTGGGATTTTATTGTACTCCCCTTGTCCAATCAGAGTCGGGTAATTTTGTTGAGTGTATTACAAAAATAAAAATAAGAATAAGCATAAGCACGAGCACGTGGATGAGAATAAAAGTTTAAAAAACATGAAAGATGGAAATATCACTAGAAATAATTTGA